>NW_015172621.1:101504-122462 GCF_001447785.1 Gekko japonicus | reverse complement strand
AGCTTCTTCCGAAGCTGGATTACGCCAACCTCACACTCCATCTAGGGCGCTGCTGCCTGCTTGTCCCCCCCCCTCGCTGGGGAGTGATGCGTTGGGCTGTGTATTGCCCAAACTGTCAAAAGTGGCCGTCGCTCGCTTCGCACGATCGCGAAACGCTTCAGTCCTCCATCTTAGCCAGACCGGAAGCCGAGTGGGAAATTGACACGTACCATCGGGGCAAAGAGAGGAGCGAGCGCAGAGCAGCGGCTGTGGGGAATCGGTCCCAGTGTCTGTGCAAGAGCCACCGTTCTGAACATGGCCATTCTTATCCTTATTGCCGCTGTTTTGGTGCTGGAGTTTTCACCAACACCTACCGCAGCGTGCACTGAATGTGAGCCTGTGGGGGACAACAGCAGAGACCAGGGCTTTTTTTGTAGAAAAAGCCCAGCAGGAACTCATTAGCATATTAGGCCACACCCAACAACAGAAACTCATTAGCATATCCAGCCACACCCATGAGAGGCTAGCATATTAGGCTGCACCCCCATGTTACCAGAAGTGTCAACATCCAGCCACACCCACCTTTTGCTTCTTATTCTGTTTACCTTGTTTATTGTCAAGACCCAGGGCTTTTTTTGTAGCAGGAACTCCTTTGCATGTTAGGCCACACCCCTAATGTAGCCAATCCTAATGAGTTCTGCTGTTGGGCGTGTCCTATTATGCTAATTAGTTCCTGCTGGGTGTGGTAAACTTGGGAGCCAGCCGGAACTCTGTTCCTGTGCGTTCCTGCCCCAAAATAGCCCTGGCAGAGACCAAAGGAAGTGATCTAACTGGAAGAACACAGGCAATCTCCACAGAGAGTCTGGGGAAGTCGGAGGCAAAGGCACATCCTCAGATCGGGACTTAGCAGTAAAGTATTATCCAGGAATTGGGGCTGCGGTGGCTCAAGTGGTTAAGATGCTGAGCTGCGGACTGGAAGGTCGGTAGTTCAGCAGTTCGAGAGCCGAGTGCCGCATGACGGAGTGAGTTCCAGTCTCTGGCCCCAGCTCTTGCCAACCTAACAGTTTGAAAGCAAGAAACGGCAAGTAGATAAATAGGTACCGTTCCGTGGGAAGTTAACAGCATTCCGTGCGCTTCGGCATTTAGTCATGCCGGCCACATGGCCATGGAAATGTCTCTGGACAGCGCTGGCTCTTTGGCTTGGAAACGGAGATGAGCACCGCATCCCCAGAGTCGGATTCAACTGGCTTTCGAGCAAGGGAAACCTTTACCTATTATCCCGGATCTTCAGCACTTACATTGAGATGCCCCTTGACACAGTGGCAGCTTCCCCATCTCTGTTAGCGGGTCCATCATCCGCATGGGGGGGGGGGAATATCCACCTCTAAGTCTGGCCAATTCTGTTTCTTTCAGATTCAACACTCAACCCATTTGTATAGCTGGGATTTCCCTCTGAGCCCAGGATCCCCCCCCCAAAAAAATATATTTCCCTCTTCCCTGCCTTCTCGCCCATTCCAAGGCCCTTCTGATGAGTAGTCTGTCTATGTGTGCACAAATTTACCAAGTGAGAGACACAATGCTCCCTCTAAGCTGTGGAGTCTTGTGAGCAAAAATTCAACCTTGTGAGCTACTGGCATTAAAGTTGTGAGTGAGCGACTCGGCTACTGCATAAATTAGTTTGCTCTGGAGCCATCCTCCCCGAGCTAAGACAAAAAGGTGTGAGCTGGAGGCTAAAAAACTGCGAGCTAGCTCACGCTAACTCAGCCTACAGGGAACACTGGTGTGCAACTCGCTCGTCTCTTCACAAGCATGGCGGGGAAGCTCCCCTTATGGGCTTGCACAGGAAAGGTGCAGCGCAGCTGTGTTGTTCCATCTCTTGTACATTCAAGAAACAGTCAAAGCCGCTTTAGCGTGTTTCGGTTTTCTGCATGAATGACAGACTGCAGGGTCAAAGCCGCTGTATTCATCATCATTGGAAGGGCACTGCTATTAGACGGGTTTTAAGATGACTGTAACAGCCGGTCCTGTTTGAAGACAGGCGCTTCCCAAGAGGACCCGGTGCCAGCCAAAGAAATCCCCACTCCCTTCAAAAGCCGCAGCCCTCTTCTTTAGGCTACAATCACCCTTTCACATTAGTACAAAAAGGGCAAACACAGGTCTCCGGCTGGATGTTCGTCTCCCATATCCCGATGCATAAAGAAAACTATTTCGGGAAATTAATTACCATAAAAAAATCAAACAGACAGAGGCCAAACTCAATGCGGGAAGGGGATTCCCTGAAGAACTATTTCCATTCAACACACCCATTTAATTCTCCACACTGCAATAATTGCACCATTTCCCAAGCAATAAATCATCCAGACTGAATATAATAGCTTTCCATCCCCCCCCCCTTTCCTCACTTTCTCTCTCCCTCCCCCAACCCATGAAAATGTTGTTCAAGGACACTCCATAGTTAGCGCCAGTCAAACATTCCGAACACAGTCAAATATTTTTCAAATATTCCAAAAAGTTAAGCGTGGCACTGTACAAGCTGGCAGCCTTCCTTTTCATTAATTTGTTAGCAAAGGCAGGAGTAATAGCAGTTTGCTCTCCAGCCCTGCAGCCATCCAGGAACCATTATTAGGAGCAATTCTCTTAATTCCTCTTTACCTAATGTCTCCCTGAATCCCAACAACTAGTTTCTTGTCCTCTTTTTAGGAATTCGGAGTCTGTTTCTAATTGATTTTGTTTTGATCAAAGATAAATTCGAAGAGAGGGGACGGGCAGGAAGGGAGGCTCCGCCCAGTTTCAGCTTTTCACTCTGTACATGCTCAGAGGCAGGAAACATCTCCCCAAGTCTTCCCACCCTCCTGCTCGAGTGACCACCTGGTGGTGTGTAACAACGCTGCCAGGGCTGAAGATACAAAGGGGAGCACTGGCTGCTCTTCAAAGCGAAATGAAAGAGAAATACTCGTTTTAAAAGCGAAAATGGAACAAAATGAAATTCCTCCTCTTTCATTTTGTCCATGAGGCTTGCGAGACTCTGATTACCAGATTTCTGGATGTCTAATAAAAGCGCTGTTGGAAGGGGACAATAGTGTACTCAAGCTTCATAGGGCCCAACCCAATTAAATTATGATTAAAATTATAATTAATTATTAGAAGTTTTGATAACATTGGGTAAGATTTCTACCTATTCACAGCTAGCTTGGTGTACTGGTTAAGTGCGTGGACTCTAATCTGCAAGAACCGGGTTTGATTCCCCACTCCTCCACTCACAGCCGCTGGATGATCTTGGGCAAGCCATAGTTCTATCAGAGCTGTTCCTGAAAGAAACAGCCCCACCTACCCCACAGGGTGTCTGTTGTGGGCAGGTGAAGGGAAATGAGTTTGTAAGCCGCTCTGAGACTCCAAGTGAAGGGTGGAGTATAAATCCAATCTCCTCCTCCTCCTCCTCCAACTAGGGGCATGAGCTTGGATCCTGCACCTTCTTTCCACTTGTGCTCTTCTTTATCCACTGTGGAGGCAGTTCTCCAGGGAATGCACCGTCTTGGGCACTTCCACTTGCACAAATGTCTTTCAAGTAGCCAAAAAAGAAACAGTGAGCTGTTCCATAAAAGGCTGGCTCTGCACCACACAAAGAGGGACTACCCAGCAGAAAGACAGTACAGGATCCAAGCCACTGAATCATTACTCAGAGATTACCCACTTGATGACGGACTGCAGTCCATCACTTGACCAATGCAGCCCAAGGCTTGACTGATATAGCAGTCACTATCAGGCAACTTCCTTGCTTTGTCACGTAACTATTTCAAGTTTAGAGACACCCTACAAATCCATGGTTATACACTGAGAATGTGTATGACTCTTCAGTATGCCGACAGCTTTGTGGCTGACATTGAACGACACTTTCACATGTGGACCCAGAACTGTTACCAACCTCCATACTATAGTCAACGTCAGTCCTGCATATTTCAAATGTTGCATTACTTTTTTAGATGGCCTGGTTATGGCGCACAAAGGACTCTTGAAAACCGCTTTGAAGACAAGAAACCAACCAGTTGCCACATCTGCCTCCGCGCTGTTTGCGACACACTGTGTGGCCCATAATTTATAGCCAAACGATGAGCGCCAACGGAATCTGTTCGGAGCCAAGTGACCTTTGTCAAATATCTGGAGGAACTCAGGAGACATGCTTGAATGCCAATGACCGACTTGAAAAACAGGCAAGTCAATTGTAAAGGACAAGATCATATCCAAGAAACAACTTCAGCAAAACAAGCAGCATCAGAAATGCAGTGGGACTCCCTTGATTGTATCAAACAGGGCTTTTTTTGTAGAAAAAGCCCAGCAGGAACTCATTAGCATAATAGGCCACACCCAACAGCAGAAACTCATTAGCATATTAGAAGAAGAAGAAGAGATTGGATTTATACCCCGCCCTTCACTACCCAAAGGTGTCTCAGAGCGGCTTACAAACTCCTTCCCCTTCTCCTCCCCACAACAGACACCCTGGGAGGTAGGCGGGGCTGAGAGAACTCTTGATAGAAACTGCTCTTTTTCAAGGACAGCTCTTGTCAGAACTATGGCTAGTCCAAGGTCATCCAGCCAGGTGCAAGTGGAGGAGTGGGGAATCAAACCTGGTTCTCCCAGATTAGAGTCCGCGCACTTAACCGCCACACCCCTGAAACCACAGCTCATTAGCATATTAGGCCATACCCCCATGTTACCACACCCACCTTTTGCTTCTTATTCTGTTTACTTTGTTATCAAAACCCTGGGCTTTTTTTGTAGCAGGAACTTCTTTGCATGTTAGGCCACACACCCCTAATGTAGCCATTCCTAATGAGTTTCTGCTGTTAGGTGTGGCCTATTATGCTAATGAGTTCCTGCTGGGCGGGGCCAACTCGGGAGCCAGCCGGAACGCCGTTCCTGTGCGTTCCTGCCCAAAAATAGCCCTGGTATCAAGTCTCTTGCATTAAATGTGACCTGCAGCCCATCCCTGAAAGTGATGACACTGTAAGACAAGCACATCCACGGTAGCCTACAGAAAGCCACCCAGTTTCAAACTACTCTTCACTGATAACCAAACGACTATAGGACACCAACGCTAAAGAACAAGACCCTGATGCAAACCAGGATATATGCCCTTTAATTCAGACAGAGGGAGCTTGATCACAAATCTGATGTAAAAACAGGAACCCCCACAAACTTCTTGGTGAACAACACTCCTAGCCATTCAACCAGGTAGAACATGAGGGAGCTGAACTTGAATTGATTTTTTAAAAAATTAAGGGTGTGGGGTGTGTTTGGGTGTGGCAATTGCATGCTATTTAACAGAGCTGAGGCTCTGGAGTCGTGTCTTGTAGTTTTGCTGAAATCACTGAATAAACCAGACCTAATCACTGCAATGCTTCTAGAACCCAGGATTTAACAGGATTCCTCTCCTGTTACAACATCTGATTGAAGAAATAAAGATGAATCATTTTAACATAGTAGGTATCACCAAAGCCATTTCCTTTTAAAATTAAAACTGCCTCCCCCCCCCCAATGTTCAATCCATTTCAGCATCTGCAGAATTGGACTACGGTCTTTGGAAGCCTCGGGGCTTTTGACTCGTGATGGTGGGCGAGTCCCTCTCTGCCTCAGGCTTAGCCCAGCTCACCAGACTCTTATGAGGATGCAATAGAGAAGCGTAAACCTTGCATGTCAGTTGGAGCTTCTTGGAGGCAGGTCAGGATAACAATACGATGAAGAAAGGAATCATCTTTAACATAAGGCAAAGAGAGATTACGGCTGCGGTCACATGCGCCAGAAAAAAACGGGGGGGGGGGGAGGCAATTTTCTCCGGGAGAATTTGACCCGCAGTTCTACAATCACACAGACCTTTGAAGTTGCGGGCGCAGTCCGTCAGTGCGTGATCAGGAAGACGTGGGGGCGGGGGGGGGGGGGGGGGTTGTGCCGTTTCCCCCCCATGCACTTAACTGAGGAATCGATGAATTGCACCTCCACACTGAGGGCTCCCTATGGAGTTTGTGATGATATGGATACTACGAAGGGGGGAAGACAACGGCACGGAGTTGGGATGGCCTGATCAGAACATCCTGACGTCATAAGAGCACACTGGAGCGATCAGACACGGGAAAGTCCATCCATGGCCCATCGCAACCCGTTTACTACTGGATTTTCCCCAGTGTCTTTTAACTCTGCTTCTGCAGCGGAGCAGAATGGGTTGGTGACGGCTGCGGGGCGCTTCCCAGATGCTGTTGTCTGATCGCATCCTTTAAATCCGCCCAGCATTCGCACCTATGTCGGGTCTAATTGTGAGTATGATCGCAGCCTATGTCTTTTAAGTAAGCAGCCACAAAAGAAGATGGCAAGCAAAAATTTCTGAACAGTTATTATGGGGACACAGAGAGAGAGAGAGAGAGAGAGAGAGAAACAAAGAGACTGCAAAAAACTCCAGCGACTTGTACAGTCAAACCAGTTCCCAAGAATGGGGAGAGAGATGTTCTACAGGTTAGACCAGTGATACAGTGACTTGGAGGCCACATGTGGCACTTTGACGTGTCAGCTGCAGCTCTTCTGAATACCATTCCCCAATCTGGCACTGACCTGACCCATGTTCCAGGAAAGCAGGCAAGGCCTACCTTGAAATAGCTGCCGCTGGAGGAATGGGGAAGCTGCAGGCCCCCCTGAGGTGCGGGCATTGTACCAGGGATGGAAGTAAGTGTGGCTCCTTTGGTTGGTGGTAAATGTGAATGTGGTTCTCCACGAACCACGGGGTAAGTACCACTGGGCTAGAACAGTAACCATCATTTCCAAAAGTGAGCCATTTAGCAAATTGAAAGGCTGGTTGACACGTTGTTAGGGAGCAAAGATAAGCAACTTTAAACTGACCAGCCGTTGGAAAGTGGGACATGATGGTACAGAGTAAGCTAAGCAGCGAACTAAACACTGTATTCTTCGCAAAATTACGCATCCACTTTCCAGACAGATGTCCTGAACATGGAGTGTAACATTTCAGTGAGGAGGTGGGAATACCCACTGAAACAATAAGAAAGGTCCGTCACAAATTCCTAAGCATATTCTTGGTTGAAATGTCAGGCTATCCAACATATTTTGAAAAATGTGATTGCAGTTTAGCAATTTACCTTGCTATGGGACTACATATGGACTATCTGGCCTTGATTCTCAATGAGGAAGGCAGATGATAGATGAAGTAAAATAAAATAAATTCATAAATGCACACCATATCCAGGAAACTGCAGTCAACTCACACTTGACTTTATAAGGCTGTGTACAAAAAGAACCTGAGTTTAAAGGGCAAAATATCTCTTTGGCATCATCAGTTGGAAAGGATGAACATATGTCTAGATGGGTGTGCTTTCGTATTAAAAAAAATATGAAATGATAATTGTGAGAATATCAGCCCCCTACTTGAACATTAATTTGAACAAGCCCAGCTGTGTAAATGTTTGAATACTGTTAATAATCAATGGCTTCATGCATTTATTTTGTCATTTAAACCTGGACACTTTTAGTACATGAAATCATAGTTTCTTATTTCTCTGGTTTAGATCACAGCAGTTTTCGATGGCGAACCTAAACAGCATGATAAAAAGTAGAGACATCACCCTGCCAACAAAAGTCCTCATGGTCAAAGCAATGGTATTCCCATTAGGCATGTATGGCTGCGAGAGTTGGACTATAAGGAAGGACGAGCGCCGAAGAATAGATTCTTTTGAACTATGGTGCTGGAGAAGACTCTTGAGAGTCCCTTGGACTGCAAGAAAATCAAATCAGTCAATCCTAAAAGAAATCAACCCTGACTGTTCCCTGGAAGGCCAGATAATGAAACTGAAGCTCAAATACTTTGGCCACCAAATGAGAAGGGAGCACTCACTGGAGAAGACCCTGATGCTGGGAAAGATTGAAGGTCAAAGAAGACGGGGACGGCAAAGGATGAGATGGTTAGACAGTGTCATAGATGCAACGAACATGAAGTTGAGCCGACTTCAGAGGACGGCGGAAGACCGGAAGGCCTGGCATGATCTGGTCCATGGGGTCGCGAAGAGTCAGACTCGACTGTGCGACTGAACAACAACAAATATAATGTTTTCCTCACTGGAAATCATTATGGTTGCTCACTTATTTCAATATGTTCTTTGGCTTAACAGGATGCTTCCAGAATTTTCTTTGCCGTTAATTACCTCAGCGAACCATTACTGCTTGTTTATCTTCCAATGTGAAGCTATTTGAAGTCAGCAACATGTAATCATTTATGTTGACAGCCAATTTTGTAAACACAGTACCACACTATAGTTTTTAAAAAAGAATCCATTCAGATGGCCATTCCAAGAATCAAAGAAAAAGACCTCACTAGTTCAATAAGAAACTTAAATGTGAACTGTAGAAAAGCGGTGTATCAACTAGGCTGTAGTCTGAGCCATTTGCATTGCTGAAAATGAAGAATTTATCCCATTAACATCACCGGGGTTTTCACATAGAGCTCACCTTTCATCTGTGCACCTTGATATTCAAGTTATAATTTCTCACAGTGAGCAATGAGGATGTAAGGGATTACAGGGCTACCTGCTTAGTACTACCAGAGTCACATTTCAGCCCATTATCACCCGTTTCATGTGTGAATTTTTATCCTTACATGACACCAAGTGTAGGAACTCCAGCTGTTTACCTGTCAATCATATAGAGACAGTGAAGAAATTGCCCTTTGAAGCATATCCGGACCAATTGGTCACAGTTGCTGTACAGAAAAGCCACAAAAAAGGGAAAGAAATGGCTTTGTGTCAACTGCTAGAACCAGAACTACAACCAGAACCAGAACTACTAGAACCAGACAATAATGCTGGCAGATCAAGCATCTGGAATCCTCATATCACAGCCTCGAGATTATGGGGCTATGTTTGAATCTCTTATATCGGCAGGAGGGGTAAACCCCAACCCTGCTCCTGCACCCATCTTTTCTCAGATCAGGCCCAGAACTGCCCTCACCCCAAGGAAGTACCACGGAGGCATACAGCTGCCATTTCCCTCATCCTCAACAGCTTCTCATCTCCATTAGCAGTCAACCCGAGCCCATCTACTTGTCCCTCAAATTTAACCTAATTTCATGGGGTCTTGGGCTTGTCTTTATTTCCTCACTTGCAAAAATGCCCTCAGTCTACTCCTTCCCCCCAGTGAGGGCTGCGAACCTCCAAACAGGAGAAGCCGAAGATGAGAGATCACGGGAGGAAGTGGAATTCCAAAAACGACATCCGTGACAAAAATAACGAAGAGTCGATAAAGATAAGTTGCAAAAACGTTTACTGTAGTAATTTCTGAAGACAATTTTCTTCTATTATCACTCCCACGCTAACAAATACTGCACAATGAAAAAAAATTGTTTCACAATATTTGCTTTATCTGAGCATGTAGCAATCCCAATTCTTATCAACTACTACTTATCAACTCTTGAAGAAAACATTCCATGGGCGAAGACCTTGGGTCGTGTTATTAGAGAGTCAACATGGAATGTTTTCCTCTTGATAAGTAGTAATTGATAAGAATTGGGATTGCAACACACTCAGATAAAAGCAAATATTGTGAAACAACTTGTTTTCATTGCGCAGCATTCGTTAGCGTATGAGCGGTAATAGAAGAAATTTTTCTACAGAATGACTACAGTAAACATTTTTGCAACTTATCTTTATTGACTCTTCGTTATTTTTCTCATGGATGTGGCTTTTGGAATTCCTCAACCTCAAAATGGGGCCTGGAAATCTCCCAGAATTACAACTGATCTCCGGGCAACAGAGACCAGTTCCCCTGGAGAAAATGGCTGCTTTGGAGGGTGGATTCTGCAACACTGTATCCTGCTGAGTATCCCTCTCCTCCCCAAGCCCCACCCTTCACAGACCCCACCCCCAATATCACCAGGTATTTCACAACCCGGAGTTGGCAACCCTCTGCAACACCCCACAATTTTCCCAGGTGCACTGCAAGAGATGGGAAGCCCCCTCCCCAGACTCTCCCGATGCTGGAGGTGGGCCGCAATGTTTGAATATGCTCCACAGATAACACATTCCATGCAGATAGAAGGACTGACTACAGTCTTCATCCTGACATGCTAGTTTTCTGTGTGAAGGGCCACTACATACCACTACAAGCTAGTGCAAACTGGGGGGGGGGATGATTCTGTTGATTATACAGACACTGAAAAAACAGCACACACACTCCCCAAAGCACTTTCATTATGGGACAGTACAATCTACCCCCCAAAAAAATATGTTTCTGTTGATCCTACAAACTGAGGAAACTGGTACCCGAAAAGCAGCAGCCAATGGGAACACTGCTGGAGAACGGAATCAGGAAACGTGAATATCCACACAAGGAAACTGTGTTGGATGGCCAGGGTCCGACTTACCTGAGGGACCGCATTTCCCCATATATTCCCCAAAGAGCACTTCGGTAAGGGTCGCAACACCAGCTGGTGACCCCGGGCCCTAGGGAGGCCAAGCTCGCGGCAACAAGGGCCAAGTCTTTTTCTGTGGCAGCTCCTACCTGGTGGAATGAGCTCCCGGAGGAGATCAGAGCCCTGCGGGACCTTATGCAGTTCCGCAGGGCCTGCAAGACGGAGCTCTTCTGCCAGGCCTATGAGTAGGAGCCGCCACGACCACTGCCACCACTGCTTCTTTATTGGGATAACATCAGGGCTCTAGTCGGGGGGGAGCTCTCAGGTACGGAGCTCCGGAAGAGAACCTCTAGGGGGCGGGGCTGTCACATGGTGAAGCCCCGCCCCCTTCTTTACCCCGCCCTCTGCTTCGATCCTCATTCCGTTTGGGAATGAGGATGAAGCAGGAGGGTAAGTAGCCGGGCCTCCTGACACACTTCCGGTGATGTCAGGGGGTGTGGCCTTCTGTCACTTCCGGTGATGTCAGGGGGCGTGGCATATGCAAATAAGTTATGCTAATGAGTTATGCTAATGAGCTCCGGCAGCTCTTTTTCTACAACAAGACCCCTGGATAACATCTTCCATCACCCCAGTCTCCCCCCTGTGCGTAAGATGTCGGGAGTTTATTTATGCATCAGTTCGAATTTGTTTGAATCTTGTATTTATATTTGGACTTTGTACATTGAATGCACTTTGTGCCTATGTGAGCCGCCCTGAGCCCGTTCGTGGGGAGGGCGGGGTATAAATATCATTAAATAAATAAATAAAAATAAATAAAAGCATCCCACTGACGGGAGAGGCTTTCTCTGAAGCCAAGAGCCCGACGCTAGAGCAAGGGACCTTCCTCGAGCAGAACACACCTCTCCTGCCAGCACAAAGGCTCCTTGCGTCAGAGGAAGTTCTACTGTTGGCAGAACAGAATGGCTGGATCCAACCCAATGCTTTTTTCGGAACACATCTTGAACTTTCTGATATGGTTATTTTCAGCCCCTAGATCAAAAATGGAAGATGTTTGACACAGCACTAAAAATAATGGGAGGGGGGGGACAATAATAAAGTGTTGGAAATGTATGTATTTACAAGGTTTACCTAGTATTGCTATTGTTTAGACTGACCTGGAAGGGATACCTGGCATTGAGCCAATGGGGAATTAGCCCGGGAAAAGTAGCTTCTATTGTGATACTACAGGGCTATTTTTGGGCAGGAACGCACAGGAACGGAGTTCCGGCTGGCTCCCAAGTTGGCCACACCCATCAGGAACTCATTAGCATAACAGGCCACACCCAGTAGAAACTCATTAGAATTGGCTACATTAGGGGTGTGTGGCCTAACATGCAAAGGAGTCCCTGCAACAAAAAAAGCCCTGGGTTTTGACAACAAACAAGGTAAAGAGAATAAGAAGCAAAAGGTGGGTGTAGCTGAATGACCACACTTCTGGTAACACAGGAATGCGGCCTAATATGCTAATGAGTGGGGCAATTAGGGGTGTGGCCTAATATGCTAATGAGTTTCAGCTGCTGGCTGTGGCCTATTATGCTAATGAGTTCCTGCTGGACTTTTTCTACAAAAAAAGCCCTGGTGATACAGATTGGTTGTTTCTTTTCAGGTGACTTCCTTTCTAGGGGTTGAGAAGGACAGACTCTCCATTATCTGTGTGTTAGTGTTGAACTATAGGCAGCTTAGAAAATTTAGCTGTTAGATGTTCTATTTATTTTGTAGTTTCCCCGTATACCTTTACCCTTAGAAATAAAGGTTTTTAAAAGCAAAGAAATCTCTTCTTTCCAATAGAGCAAGATCCATTGATACTCTGAGTAATAAAGGAAGTGGTCCATGCAATCAGAAAAAATGTTAATGGAATGCCTTTTGCCCATAGCCAGGTTTCTACACTGCTGTTAACTACTTAACCTAAACCGTATCCATAACATCCCCTCCAGCGCGAAATCCCTCCCCCATTCATGAAAATCATCCTTCTCCTTCCTAATGCTGTCCCTGCAAGCCGTTTCTAGTATATGCAGTGCCCTTTGTAAAGGTGCATTCAGCAGTTTCAAAGGATGCAAAAATCAATTGCAAAAGAAAAGAAAAGAAAAGAGAAAGAGAAAGAAGTCATGGCCACACCACAGTGGAATATTTTTCTGTTGAAAACCAGACCTCTTCCTTCAGCATCCATGGCTGGAGACGGAGAGGCAGGAAAGGAGAAAGAACAACTGAAGCAGGAAACGAAGTCCGTCCCATCTGACAGAACAGCCATAACTTACGCTGTCTTGTAGCACAGCACCCAGTAAACAATTTAAAAACGAAGTCATTACTTGTTAATTATTCACTGCTAATGTGGCGACAGCTTTTAATATGATGAAGGGTGCAGGAGGCAGCTTGGTATCTTTGAAAACCAGTAGAGGAGGCCACCACTGATAAAAAGCAAATGCAGTGTAGTTAGAATGTCAGACTAGGACAGGGGTGTCGAACTCATTTGTGATGACGGCCGGATCTGACATAAATGAGACCTTGCTGGGCCGGGCCATGTGTGTCATAAAATGTAATGCCAGGTAGTGGAGATATACTTTTTTAAAAACTTAAAATAAAAACATGCTTAAAACATTAGCACTCTTGCAATATTTTGTTTATTTAACAGTGTCTGATAACTGACACTTCTTGCTCTGAATTATTGCATCAAAATGTCTGTGCTGTTGCAATACTGAGTATGCTGTTCAGGTGTGTCTCTGTAAGCTGCAAACTGATGAATGATGCAGCAGCAGCGGAACTGGAAGAAGAAACAGAAGACAGCCAGTTCCACTGCGGGCCTGATAGAAGCCCTCCAGGTGCCTGATCTGGCCCCCGGGCTGCATGTTTGACACCTCTGGTCTAGGATGTGGGAGATGCAGGTTCGAATCCCTACTCTGTGACAGTCGCTCACTGAGTGACCTTGGGCCAGTCACACTCTGACAGCTGTTTGGGAAGCCTTCTTCATGTCCATTTTTGCAAATAGAAACAGTGATATACCGGAAGGCAGGCACAAAGGAATGGCCCTCGCTAACGGCCAGCGAGGTTAGGATTTTAATTAAACAACAACAACAACAAAAGGAAAAGCAACTGGCCCTGACTTAATACTAGTGGAATTATTTAAAATCGACCCAGACTGGTGGGCACAAATTTTGACTGCGGCTTTTCCTAATATAAACAAGATGGGGAGTATGCCCAAAGTCTAGCAAATGTGATAATTGTTCCGATCTATAAAAAGGGGGATCTGATGGACCCGAGGAATTACTGCCTAGTAAGCTTGCTGTCCACCACAGGAAAACTCTATGCTGCAAGTTTTTTTTTGTTTTTTTTTAAGCTGAGGTCTTGGGTTGAAGGAATTGGCAGGTGTTCACCATTTTTATGGGTTGTTTGTATTTGGGGACTCTTACCCATAATAAGGGACAAACTTCTTATTCCAGACCGAGACTGCCCATATCTTATGCAGAAGCTGAAATGAGTCTAAATAAACATCAACTTGAGGAATGCATTTGCAGAAAAAGTAATTTCTGCAGGTAGCAAAAGGACAACAGCTAGGTTTTATGAAAAAGAAATAAGCATAAGTTATGCCACAGAAATGCCGTGTGTAGCACTGCTAAATTTGTCACTCACACCCTGAAAACTGGAACTGCTATGTAGAAAAATAAGGGGTTTTGACAATCAAAAAGCCAGGGTTTTTATTTAGTCTAGATTTAATAATTAATGCATTATGATTTAGGTACTTATGGTTATTTTATGATCACAATAAATCCCTTTTGTGCTGAGTGGCTGGACTGATAGTCTGATTTCAGGCAGCAACCAGAACTAGGTATAGCCAGTGATGACCTGACTCAAGGTGGCTTACGAGCATGAGCCCCAAGTCATGGCTCTATAGCCGCTGGGCTTTCAGAGCCTTCCAATTTGTAGTGGCATCTCGAATACTGAGATCGAACCAGAATCCTTTTCAGGATCATCATTTGAGTTAACTCCAAACTGCTGAAACAAATACTGATCGCAGTGTATCAGACTGATATAGGTAAAGGTAAAGGTCTCCCTTGCTCGAAAGCCAGTCGAATCCGACTCTAGGGTTGCGGTGCTCATCTCCGTTTCAAAGCCGAAGAGCCAGCGCTGTCCGAAGACGTTTCCGTGGTCATGTGGCCGGCATGACTAAACACCAAGGCGCACGGAACGCTGTTCCCTTCCCACCGAAGTGGTCCCTATTTATCTACTTGCAATTTCTTGCTTTCGAACTGCTAGGTTGGCAGGAGCTGGAACTAGAGACGGGAGCTCACCCCGTCTTGCGGCACCCGGGTCTTGAACTGCTGAACTACTGACCTTCCACAGCCTGCAGTTCAGCGTCTTAACCACTTGAGCCACCGCAGCTCCTCACATCAGACTGATATACCCCGAGACAAAACTAAAGGCCTACAGAAACCAGGGCTGATTTCGCACTAGAGCTACCTCGATGCTGCGCCGCCGTTTGCCCTGATACTATTGGTCAATTTCACACCCGAAGCTGCGGGGCTGCATTTTGACTCGCGGCTTCGCCTGATTTCCCCCGCAGTTTCGTGATCCTGTTTTTTGAGGATCACAAAACTGTGGAGGAAAGCGGCCTAACCCGTGGTTTAAATGCAGCCCCGCTGCTTCCGGTGTGAAATTGACCAATAGTATCGGGGCAAACAGCAGCACAACATCGAGGCAGCTCTAGTGCGAAATCAGCCCAGGTGTCACTCTGAAGCATCAGCTTCAAGTGCTGCATCCACAGGATAATGTTTTCCCTCTTAGGAAAATAGTAAAAAGCTCAGTAGCATCTTTAAGACCAGGGGTGGCAAAAACTTGCTAGACGTAAAAGCCACATAGAATAAATGCCAGATGTTTGAGAGCCACAAGACATGAACAAATATTACACATTTTACTGGTAAATATGCAAATCTGCTTTTTATTAACATTAAATGAGACTGCCAAAAATAATAACAAAAGTGGTGAAAGCAGATATTGATGATGATATTTATTGGTCCAACGATATTTGTTTGCTAATGATATTCAGCTTCCCCAGCCGCCCTGCCGGGAGCCACACAAGATGGCTAGACGACCATCTTTCGGGTATTTTGTAGCTATGTAGGGCTATCTTTCAGCTATGCTCCTGTAGAGTGCAGGGGGTTGGACTAGATGACCAGATTGATGTCAGATTTGTGTCCATTTATTCTTCTGCGTAGAGGTTGGCTGGTTTGTCCTACTATGAACAGAGCAGAGGGATATTGTTGGCACATGAGAGCATATATCACATTGGAGGATGAGCAGCTGTAAGAGCCAGAGATTGAGTAGTTGATGTCATTGGGTCCTGTAATCATATTTCCTGGGTAGATATGTGGGCAGAGTTGGCATCTGGGTCTGTTGCAGGGTCTGGTTCTTGTGTTGGTGACTGTGTTAGATGGTTCATGGTTGTTAGTGAGAAGGCTGTCTGTAGGCAAGGGCTTTTTATTATTTTTACTGCTGGGCTTTTTACTATTTTGCAGCAACAGACTTACGACAGCTAACTCCTCTGGATCTATGACTTCCTAGGTGCTTTCACACACACTAAATAAGGCACTTTTAATCCACTTTCAACACACTTTGCAACTGGATTTTGCTGTGTGAAATGGCAAAATCACTTGCAAAAGGTCGCTGAAGTGGATTGAAACTGCATTATTTAGCATGTGTGAAAGTGCCTACTTAGTTGAACTGTTCAGTGCAGACAGCTCTACAGGAGGGACTGATTAATTCTCCCCACCTGGACATTCACTTCTGATCTATAGAGTTCCTTTTTGCCACGGCTACTTGTGTTCTTTGGTCAGCAAGCCACACAAGACAAGGGAAAGCTTCTGCAAGGCAGGGCAGGGAGTAGCATCCCCCAATTCGAAAGGAAATGTCAACCCATTTGTGTGGGGGCTGGCAGGCCAATAGAGTCAATGCCCATTCGTCCAGGTCTTAAAGGTGCGCAGTCGCACCCCGGGGAAAGCACAAAGAGAAGAATCATTTGAGACTTCTCTAAGTGCCCGGCTCATTTCTCAGAGACTGAAAGGGAGCCCCTTTGACTTCTCGGAAATGAACCAAGAATTTACCAGTGACCCTTCAATGGGCCTGAATCCAGGCTCAAAACGCAACAGCTACAGCTCATGGAAAGGCGCTTAACTCTTCCGCCACAAATATAAAGCCGCTAAAGCTGTCGAAAGAATAACTCGCGAGGATGACCAGGCAGGAGCAGATCTCCCTGCTTCTATCCAATGTAGGATCTGATCCCTCTTAACGCCTGGGGATCAGATACAAAAAATCTTCCACAGAAGTTTTCACACTATGGCAGAGCAGAACCAAAGGAACGGAGAACAGCCTATTCCTTCCTCCTCTCTTTTGTATACATTTGTCTTCAGCGTCTGTGACAATGTCAAAAAATAATAATTCTGGGTCCAGGCACTTCAAGGTGGTTCTCAAAATGCCAGGCCTGCTTCGGAGAGTTCAGAAATGTGCCCCCAAGGGCTCCCGGACTGGATTCAGGCCTACGAAAGGCCATTTCCTAAGTGCCTGGATCACTTCCAAGAGCCCAGAGGTGCTCACTGTTGGTCTCTGAGAAATGAGCCAGGCACTTAAAGAACTGTCAAGTGATTATAAGAAAGAAGAGCCCATAGTCTGAATAAATGTTGCATGCATATCTCTAGCACAGCACTGAGCGATGGGTTTTTTTTGGGGGGGAGAAAGGCCCATCCCCAGATCTTAGTTCTATCTTTGCATAATGTATTCAATAGCTGCCATTGAATGCATGATGTATGTGAAACATCTAATTGACTTGCCATGTTGAGCTTCGTCCTGGGCTAGGATCCAAATCCATCCAATCGCATTGCTAGCCCAGGAAGCACCTAGCCAATCACCTTACAGCAAGCTCCCTGAGCGGGAACGTCCGTGATTGGTCCTTATATGAACAACCGTATCGGTTGGTATTTGTACAGTGGGTGTGGCTACATTAGCCGGGAGAGTTTAAAAGCAGGACAACTGCAATGTAAAAGCTGAACTGTTCTGTTCTGGCTATCGGATGTTGATCCGTGTTGGAGTTGTGTTACAATCGTTGAATGAAGCTGATCTTTTGCTGAATCACTCTCCGACTACTTTGTTAAGTGAGCGACTTAACACTTTGATCCATACATTACAGTGGTATCATGGTAGTGACTTCTGTGCATCAGGTGAACAACATGGTCACTTTCTTTGCCGGCACTGCTCCGCACCCGAGGTCCGAGAAAGCTGGAGGCAAGGAAATGCCATTCATCTGAAGGAAACAGTTCTTCTTTATATAGTTTGGGCTGACTTACATGTTGCAGAGTACACAGGTTGGGTGTGGGATCCTTACCCCCTTGTCCCATGTAACGGTCAGGTATGAGTTGCAGGTTCTCCTCCATTCTGGAGCGCCTGGTACTTGGTTCATATCCAGACTGTAGCACACATGGAGACAGGGTTGTCAACCTCCAGGTGGTGGCTGGCGATTTCCCGCTATTACGAGTGATCTCCAGACAATGGAGACCAGTTCCCTTGGAGGAAATGGATGCTTTGGAGGGGGGACTCTGTGGCACTGCACCCCACTGAAGTCCATGTCCTCCCCAGGCTCCACCCCCAAATTTCCAGGACTGTCCCAAACTGGCAACCCTGCCCCCCATAGGTGGCCGGGGCATTCAGCCTTCACTCAGTAGTATTTCCCCAACCGCAAATGGTCCACAAGGATGCTATTTGGTCCACTGGGAAAACCCATGTGTGTGGGCCATCCAACCTTGTGTACAGAGGTCCAGTGTTGCAACAGCAATATATGAAATGGGTGATAATTATTAAAGGCCTAGACCCAGCGGCCCTTTACACGCCGCTTACCAAGGTTTGAAATTGATGCCTTAGCCACGCAGACTAAATTTCTATAACATATGCAATGTTATTTTTAGGTGCAACGTTAGTCATTTTTATGGAGCTAGTCTTATTAGGCCAGGGAAATTACCCTTTTTTTTAGCTTATTAAACGATATTCGTATTTTTGCAAATATTGGGTGAGGACACTAATAGTCACAACTTCAGGATTTATCCTGGTGGGAAAAAGCTAGGTCCATCCTTTGGAACATTCAGCACAGGGTCACAGTATTCAAGCAGTATGGCCAAGTGGATAACATTTTCCTGGTCAACATCACTTCGAGCTGCAAGAGAGCACTGAGTATTTGAATGTTCTTCTTCTTCCATACACACACACACACACACAAAGAAAACTCCAAAACACCTTAAATGCAGTGTTTCCTCTAAACTAAGTTAGTGTGAGCTAGCTCACAGTTTTTTTTAGCCCCCAGCTCACGCATTTTTGTCCTAGCTCAGGAAGGATGGCTCTACAGCACACTAATTTATGCAGCAGCCAAATTGCTCACTCACGACTTTAATGCCAGTAGCTCACAAAGTAGAATTTTCGCTCACAAGACTCCACAGCTTAGAGGGAGCATTACTTATATGAACATAGGAGACTAGCGTGTTTGCATTTAAGATGTCTTCTTCGTCTTCTCCCTAATTTCTCCCCCCCCCCATATGAAGGGAATTTGTTTAGATAAGCAAGCATGCATAGTTATGTATCCTCTCTCAACAACTGGAAACAGTACAGACCAGGAAAACCTTGACCACACTGATGTTGCTGTATAAATCAATGTTCAATTCTGTTTGACATTTACTATAACTTCGGCATTCATACAGCACAATTTTCTATCTGGGAATGTGTCCTCTATCATACATTGACAAATGTAAATTTTAAAAAAAAAGATGGTTGATTCATCATCATGGAAAAAAATTAGGGCAGGCAGATATGAAGAAATATGTGCATCTTTTCTTGGTAAAGTTTCACAATATGGTACAACTTTAGATAAAACAGTAATTTTGTTTGTTCTTTACCCTGCATATTTTCTTAAGCTAGAAAGCCTTTTAAAAGGTCAGGGTGATTCAGCTGAGACTCCCTCAGTGACATTATAAGATCGGCGTGCCTCTTGTGTTTTCAGCGGATATCGGAATTAGGAACAGGCATTCTGTAATTGCAAACAATCATTACCGTTTGCATAATGTATATTTCCCACTGCGAAATTCCCAATCACCAGAAAACTTAGGAACACAGGGGAAAAGACAGGCTCTCGAAGACTGAAAGAAGACATGGACAGGGAAACTGAACGGTCACAAAAAGTGGAGAGTACCATTGAAACTGTTCAAATGGAAGACAGATGCGAGGTGCCAAGCCTTCCTTCCCTGCCACTTTTCTCCTTCAGACGGGGTTCCCAAAACCAACAAGCCTTCCCACTATCCTTTCAGATGCACATTTGATACAGTATACACAAAACCAGCAAGGGAAAGGGCAGTGAATCTGAAGAAAGTTAAGCAGCCACTGTAAATTATCATGATCAGGTGACAGATGATGTGAAAGACTTCCGCCTGAACCAGTTTGGTGTGGTGGTTAAGTGGGCGGACTCTAATCTGGGAGAACTGAGTTTGATTCCCCACTCCTCCACTTGCAGCTGCTGGTGCCGTCTCCTTGGGCAAGCCATAGTTCTGTCAGAGCTGTCCTTGAAAGTGCAGTTCTAGCTGTGGCCATGCAGCCAATCAGGAGCAGACAGGGGATGTGCCCAATTGTTGGTTGTCATAGCTGCAACATAGGATTGGCTAGAAGTCTGGAGACCACGCCTGCAGTCACATGACCCCAAATGCCAGCTTCCCCATTGCTGACGTGACTTTTTGCATGTGAGGCAGAGCCAGGCACCATCAGGTCTGCCTCTTCCCTTAGAGGTGTGAAAGAATGTGTGGTTATATGGCATCATTGCACCAGACACGGCACAGACGGGGCTCTTTGGGGGTGGGGTTCCCCCCACTAGCCGGATTGGGGCTGGTGGATTGGCCCCCCGAAAGAGGGTAAACCCTGCCCCTGTTGGGGGAATGGCAACCCTACTGGAAGGTACAGAAACTGACTTTGATCCATGGCAAACATCTAAATCTTTCTATGCTGAGACCACCAGCTGATTGCTGAAGAACAGATTCATTAGCTTGGAAAGCAAACTTAGGAACTGGGAAGCTGCCAGTTAAAGGATCATTTAGTCACAACCAGTGTTCCCTCTAAGCTGAGTTAGTGTGAGCCAGCTCACAGTTTTTTAGCTTCTGGCTCACACATTTTTGCCTTCGCTCAGAAAGGATGGCTCCGGAGCAAGCTAATTTATGCAGTAGCCAAATCGCCCGCTCACAACTTTAATGCCAGGAGCTCACGAAGTAGAATTTTTGCTCACATGACTCCACAGCTTAGAGGGGACATTGGTCACAACCTCACTAAGTTAACCTTAAGGAAGCTATTCTCAGTCTCTTCAATAGGCAAGTAATACTGATCTACTTGGCAAGTTTTTTGGTTAGGATTTCTGTGTCCATTATTATTATTATCATTATCATTATTATTATTATTATTATTGTTGTTGTTGTTGTTGTTGTTGTTGTTGTTGTTATTACATTCCATTTGTATACCGCTCACCCCCTGAGGGCTCTGAG
>NW_015172621.1:11120-101488 GCF_001447785.1 Gekko japonicus | reverse complement strand
AGCGGTTCACATTACCTTATACAACACAAGCCAATCCTAACCTAGGGCCACATACATACAAGGGGGAGAGTGACTAGCTTACCAGGCACCCTTGTAGCGAGTCGTTGTTGTCTGCGGGAGCTCATCCAACGACATTTTGAAACACTTCAAAACAATAGAGCTTCCTACCCAACTCAGTGTCCCTGCTGGTGGACCTCCTGATGGCACCTGGGTTTTGGGCACTGTGTGACACAGAGTGTTGGACTGGATGGGCCATTGGCCTGATCTAACATGGCTTCTCTTATGTTGGGGTTCATGTAGCTTCTGGATGGATGCATGTTAACCATGTAGACAGGAAATAGAAAAAAAGTAGTGTAATTGAGAAAAATCAAAGAGGTGGTGTGAATCATGGTGGTGTGAACATCATCTCCCAGACTGATCACTACACTTGCCCCTTACATACCCATAGCCACAGTGAAGTCACAGTGAGCCCATTTCATCAGCTTTAAGGAATGGCACTCATTAGTTACAATCAGCAGAGGTCATTTCGGGGGGGAACGCGGGGGATCGCAGTTCCCCCGGGTGAGGTACGGGGGCGGGGCACATGGCAAAGCCCCGCCCCCTGCTTTCGGCCACCCCGCTTCCAGCCCTCATTCAGCCAGGAGGAGGCAGGAGAAGAGGGAGGGTAAGTTGCTTCCTCCCTGTTTCTCCCCACCCCTGCCTGCCTGAGGCCAGGGAGGGCCTTCACGGGGCTTCCTTGCACTCCCGCCGGCCTTGCAGGTCCACCGCTGGGCCCCTCATGGGGCTCGGCAGTGGAGCTGCATGGCGGGCGGCGGTGGCTGGGACCGTTGGGGGCGGGGTGTGTGGCCTTATGACACACTTCCGGTGATGTCAGGGGGTGTGGCATATGCTAATGAGTTATGCTAATGAGTTCCCCTAGCTCTTTTTCTACGAAACGACCCCTGACAATCAGAGCAACAGATAAATTACAGAGGCCAACTATCAGAGTTCATGTGGAAGCAACGGGTCACATAAAAGCTGTTCCTTATATGCTAGGCTGCAAGCCCACTGTTGGCACCACACACGGTGACTTCAAGACTGGCTCCCCCCACAGATCCATTAACATTGAGAAGTTGTGAAGTATCTAAATGAATACTCTCAGCATTTTATCTTGCTCTCCTCATATATTCTGTGCAAAAAGGTGAAATCTTTCTTATAGGAACGGGGGGGGGGGGGAATCACCCCCCACATTGGCCGCCTGGGAAATATACTTGGCAAATCTTCCCAAGACTGCAAGTTGCATTTAATCAGACTCCTTCCCCAGGGGAAGGGGAAGAGAACAAAAGTACAGAATATTTTTTACTGGAAACACAAACTTGGAATGAACACTCGAGAAGACAAATAATGAATAAATATGTCTCATCTCTCACAATGGGTATGCAAATGGCCATGATTTTTTACATAGAAAAATATCATCAAAAGCAACCCTTTGGGAGATCAAAGCTTCTCTTAGACAATTCCGCTGTGCTACCCTTGAACTGTAAGCCTTGCCAGAAAAATATATAAGAGGTTGGGAAGAGGCATTCAAGACATCAGGAACTACCATTTTGCCTTTGAAAAGGGGAGGGGGGGATATAAAAAGGCAGACAATGTAGCACTGATGAATCGCAGCTGAAGTTTGTGAGATCGGTTCAAGTTTGTGATTATAAAAGCAAAGGATTTTGTTTTTCGGATGCCTGTTAACTCCACACAAGGAAGAATTTGGGACGGTTGGGAAAGTCAGAAAAGTGGAAAGGGAAGCAAGAAAGAATACCTGAACTATGGTAATGGATAAGGAAGCTACTCTTTATGGCTGAAATGGATAAAAGGACAAGAAAGTTGAACAATAAAGAAGATGAAGAATTTTTTTGCGGACTGGAAGGACTTTAAAGAATATATAGAGAAACATTGGGATGTCAAAAATAAACTTTTTTGCTTTAGTAATTATTAAGAATAGACTTCAGAAATGTTGGAAAGAAATTGTTATCGAATAGGTTACCTATGAGACTGAAAAAATATAAGTAAGGTAGTAAAAGAAATTGTGAACCTTTAAATAATATCAAACCGAAGGGAAAGATTAAGAGAGGAAATGTGGTGGGGGTGGGAATGCTGCGGGAAGCCTGGAGAAGAGGTGGGAGGGAATAGGGAAAAGGGATGTATTAAGAAATGATGAACTGGTTAATTTTGGACTTGTTTTATATCCCGTTAATAAAAACGTGTTTTAATAAAAAGAAAAGTGGAAAGGGACACTGAAGAATTATTTGGGTTGAAAAACAGGCTTACCCATGGCCAGTTACTCCAATTAACTCCACCAGATAGGTAACCAGTAAATATTAAAAAGGGAAGAAAAGTTGACTCACTAGACCATGGGTGTCAAACATGTAGCCTGGGGGCTGCATTAGGCCCCCAGAGGGCTTCTATCAGGCCCACAGATCTGCTGCTACTGCATCATCATAGGTTTGCAGCCTACAGATACACAATTCGAGATTGAGACAGCACGGACATTTCGATGCAATAATTCAGAGCAAGAGGTGTCAGTTATCAGATACTGTTAAATAAACAAAATATTGCAAGAGTGCTAATGCTTTAAGCATGTTTTTATTTTAAGTTAAAAAAACACACAAAACCTTTGGGTTTGTGTCCTTTCCAAAGTTTATATCTCCGCTACCTGGCATTACATTTTGTGACACACGTGGCCCGGCCCAACAAGGTCTCATTTATGTCAGATCCGGCCCTCATAACAAATGCGTTCGACACCCCTGCACTAGACAAAGCCTACTAAAGGTGCCCCCTGACTGCCGCTGTCACCTGCTTATCCAACAGAACAGCCAGGTCCAGCAGTACCCTCAAGCTATGAACCTGCTGCTTTAGGGGGAATGCAACCACGTCCAGATCAGCAGGTTCCCAGTCCCATGGTCAGACCTTCCCCCCAATGGTAGCTTGTCTATTCCTTATAGCATGTGCCGAAGTGCAGTATTTTTTTCCCAATTGCCAACTTTTTGGGACATTGCAGTTGCATAATATAATTATAATTGTTAACATTGTAGAAAACATTCCTTGACAGTGTTCCTGATCATTGCTATTGCGGGCACATGATGATGTTTTTTGTAATCTTGTAATTAGAATCATAGAATCAAGGAGGTGAGAAGGGGCCATACAGGCCATCTAGTCCAACCCTTTGCTCAATGCAGGATCCGCCTAGAGCATCCCTGACAAGTGTTTGTCCAGCCGCTGCTTGAAGACTGCCAGTGAGGGGGAGCTCAACACCTTCCTAGGCAGCTGATTCCACTGTTGATCAACTCTTACTGCAAAAAAGGCTTTTCCTGATATCCAGCCGGTACCTTCCCACCCTTAATTTAAACCCATAATGTAATGTATTCAATAGCTGCCATTGAATGCATGATGTATGTGAAACATCTAATTGACTTGCCATGTTGAGCTTCGTCCTGGGCTAGGATCCAAATCCATCCAATCACATTGCTAGCCCAGGAAGCACCTAGCCAATCACCTTACAGCAAGCTCCCTGAGCTGGAACGTCCATGATTGGTCCTTATATGAACAACCGTATTGGTTGGTATTTGTACAGTGGGTGTGGCTACATTAGCCGGGAGAGTTTAAAAGCAGGACAACTGCAATGTAGAAGCTGGACTGTTCTGTTCTGGCTATCCGATGTTGATCCGTGTTGGAGTTGTGTTCGAGTTGAAGAATAAAGTTGTGTTCTTGCTGAATCACTCTCCGACTGCTTTGTTAAGTGAGCGACTTAACACATAATTACAATTATCTTTTTTCACATTTTTGCAATTTCTGTATATGTACCTTTAAGATTCCTCTTTACACGTTCGATAATCATTCTCATGCACCTGGTACTCAGTACCCTTCCCCCCCCGCCCCGCCTCCTAGTCCCCAACCCCTAAAGGTGGTTCAGAAGGATACCATAATAGATAATTATCAGTTGATGGTATCAACTCAGGCACTACCTTCAACAGCACAAACTGCATCATTTTGAGGTAAGTTAGCATATGAATGGTTGTATTTAGCATATTTATCAAACGTAAAAGAAAAAATGTCTTAACCGTCCACCAGCAAATTGTGAATATGCCCAATATTCAAGACAGCACACTGCAAACTGCTGCATCCGTGCTACGCTGTGCTACTGTAGCACATGCGTCTTAGTTTTCTTTGCTATCTCAGAGGTGGGGGGGGAATAAAAAATGAAAATAGAAACCACCAATTGTGTAGAAAAAGAAAAATGGGTTATTTTAACTGAAATAAGTTCATGCAGCCCAGGGGTCATTTCGTAGAAAAAGAGGTGCAGGGGCTCATTAGCATAACTCATTAGCATAACTCATTTGCATATGCCACACCCCCTGACATCTCCGGAAGTGTGTCAGAAGGCAACACCCACCGCTCAGGCTCCGCTGGACTGTTTTGGATTGCTAGCTATTGGGGGGAACCTGCAGATCTGTCCTCGCAGAGGAGGGACAGCTTGTACCTGAATAAAACTTGGTCTTAAAGGTGCCACTGGACTGTTTGGGTGCGGGGGGGGGGGCTCTGCAGCTTACCTGGCTGCTTCTTGCTCTGACTGAGGGCTGCTGGGAGCAGGGGGTGGGGATTGTTGCATGTGCCTGCCTCCTAGGCTCTTTACTGCCAGAGCTCTGCTCCTGTGTGCTCCTGCAGGAAATGACCCCTGATGCAGCCACACCTGGACAAGTAGTGTATCTGGATATCGAGTTTAACCTATGTCATATTGAATATCATTATATCTTCAATAGTGTATGATACACATCATGTCACATTAACTGTGGTCAAAGGTAGTCACATTCAAACAATAAACATATCCTTGAAAATATGTCGTACATGTCAGCAGTACACACATCTTTGTCATCCACAAGTGCTGCAGGTTGTCTTACACAAAAATCGTTTTATTATGTATCTTGAATGCCTGAAACTTTGTCTTAAAAAGCATTTCACTCATTCCAAATGACAAAACATTTCATTGGATACTTTTTAAAAAGTGCTCCCTGGAAGTCTTTAAGGGAAAAAACAAGAGGGGAAACTAGGGTCCCCCCCCCCTTCAGAGGTTTCTGTTTACCACCACCCCTGACCTAGGCAAGATTTCCCCCCCCCCATCACTTAAGGTATCTATGATGCAGGCCAGCTTTTTTCACCATGGTCTGTGTGAGAGCCAGTTTGATGTAGTGGCTAAGTGCACAGACTCTAATCTGGGAGAACTGGGTTTGATTCCCCACTCTTCCACATGCAGCTGCAGGCGTGACCTTGGGTCAGTCACAAGTTCTGTCAGAGCTGTTCTCTCAAGGGCAGTCCTTGAAAGAGCTCTCTCAGCCCCACCTACCTCACAGGGCGTCTGTTGTAGGGAGGGGGAGGGGAAGGAGTTTTTAAGCCCCTCTGAGACTCCGAGTGAAGGTTGGGGTATAAATCCAATCTCTTCTTCTTCTTCTTCTTCTTCTTCTTCTTCTTCTTCTTCTTCTTCTTCTTCTTCTTCTTCTTCTTCTTCTTCTTCTTCTTCTTCTTCTTCTATTTTATCCCACAGAATTCAAACTGAACCCCCCATACTTGCATTTTTTAAGCATTATCTGTTAATCAAAGCCCAATGCAGGCACCAAAACCCAATACAGTGCTACAACTACATGGGAAAGGAAAGAGTTTTAATATTTACACATTGAGCTGTTTCAAGTAGCACATTAAATCAGATTAAATTAAGCTGTTACATTCTCAGTTGCTAACAGACTTTAAAAGCGAGCCTAGGAAAATGATCAAAAACAGCCCCCCTCCCCAGAAGGTCTCGATTAAGAAGAGTTTAATAGAATGCTTACACCATTGCTCAGGAATAAAAATCACTTCATTAAGTAGTTGGAATTACATAAATTGCACCAACCAGCCAATTTACATAATGATGAAAATTTGCATTTTACATGTTGTGACAATAATGGGTTTAGAGAACGGCTGTGCACAAACTTTTGCTCTGTCCAAGTTTCAGCACTGATTGGGGGGAAATGACAAATGTCTGCTACACTTATCTTTGCCCCCCCCCCACACTCTACCTGCCTCTCTTAATCCCATGGCAATAAATTTCGTTTGAATAGTAATTCTCCACATTCTGCCTCCCCAAAAGACAACCTGGTCAAAGAATGGGGGAAAGATCGGTGCCGGCCAGGGGAGGGGAACTACAGAAAACTAACCAGTGGAATCACAGACAAAAACAAAATCCGTAATCAAAACACGCTAAGTACATGCAACAATAACCATAAAAGTCAATAATAATATCAATCTCATATGTATTAAATGGAATTATCTATGCTATAAAGAACAATGATCAGAAAGTGGGTGGTAACAAACTCAAACCCACAATAAGTCACAGCACATCTTCAAAAGCAGCAGACGTCCTTCATTAACAGAACAAGCACGCAGCGGAAAGAACTGCTTATATAAATTCCACAAGTCCTTGAATTGAAGTCCAAGCATCTATATGTGGCTTGTAGAAAATAAGATCCATTTCAAATGAAAACTACGCAGTTCTGGATAGCCAGCGTTTCAGACCTGTTCCTTCGTCAGGTAAATCAGGTAAGTCTTCATTGACGTATAGTAAATACACGTGTACAAAAGAGGTCCCAAACAAAATATTTCAGTTAGGCTCAGCGCCACGTCTCTTACAAGTTGGAAATACCTCTTCTGAAAGTGGTCTTCCAGGAGGGGTTTCATACCCCTTTTGAAGGGGAAAGGAAACATCATAGGACAATACATGAATATAATCCAGAATAACAGTCTCCTGAAACCCAATCTGGAATAGGTGTCCACAATGAAGTCAGGTACACTTTACAGAAGTCAGATGTCCAATCCAACACTTTTCCTAGGTACAAGAAGTGTTTCTTAATAAGTACAATCATTCAGGTTTTAAGTGGGCTAGGTCTCCTATATTTTAGAAAGCACCTGTAAGGGTTGTTACTACGTAAATTGGACCAAACATATATAGGAGACCTAGCCCACTTAAAACCTGAATGATTGTACTTATTAAGAATCTGCTAAGAGACTTACAGGATTGGCTTATAGCTCCTGAGGAAGGACCTGAAGTCCGAAACACTTCTTGTACCTAGGAAAAGTGTTGGATTGGACATCTGACTTCTGTAAAGTGTACCTGACTTCATTGTGGACACCTATTCCAGATTGGGTTTCAGGAGACTGTTATTTTGGATTATATTCATGTATTGTCCTATGATGGATTACATGTTTTGCATTGTATTGTAGTCTCTCTTTTATTGCTTTTGGGTGGGTTGATCAGTACACAGTTGTTATTTGTTGGTTGTTCTTGGTCTTTGTTGACTGTGGACTGTATTGTTGTTGTTGGGGAAAGGAAACATGGCATGGCTAGGAATTTGAAGTCTGTGGTGGGGCTGGAACACATTGTGCAGCAAAAGACTGATAAAGAGGTAAGGGATGGAAGGGTGGCAGGCCCATTCAAGGAGTTGCCCATGCATAAGCTGTGCCATCACTACTGCACTGTCAGAGGATGAATAGGGCACCATAGCCAGGTCGCCCAGGATCCCATCATTCACCGAGCTCCTTTGTGGGTTTGATAAGTGATGGATCAGCTGATATCCCCCCAGGGACTTCTTAGGCACCCCCCTCCAGTGGGGATTAGCTTAACTTCCTTCCCACCCACCATGTACCACCAGATCATGCAGCCCACCCTACAGATCAGTTAAGAAAATGTCCATCCCAGCATCAGACAGGTGAACCTCATCAGGTCTGAAAAGATTTAGCAACAAGAAGCTGATCCTGGGGTGCAGAATGATGCTTCCACGCCCCCCCCTCCCCAAGATCATGGACCTCGCTATGATGTTGTTTAGCCAGCATCGAGCCTTGTCCACCCAGGACAGGTGGTACAGCCTCCTCCAGACTTACCGAAATATTTGACCAGACCCACACAGGGTCAGGGAACCATTGCCTGAGTGTCTCCAGATCTCCCAGGACCTCCATCAACAAGGCAACTGCCGACCTAGTACCCAGATCGTTTTCACCTAAATGCACAATCTGCCCTCTTCGGGTCCATTTTGGATTGCCACAGTTTTAGTGTGACAGCATCTACCCCCAAAACCACATCTAATACAAGTTTCTACCATCCCAACCTGACCGAACTAGTAACTCGCTTATTTGGAATGTCCCGTCCTGAAAAACAGGCAGAGTGAGTAAATAACCCATCAACCCAGTTTAACCCATAACTTGTGTAGTGTTTCATCCAAGGGGTAGGCGGGCAAACAAACAAGATGCCAGTAGTACCATTCTTTCCAAAATTTCACAGGCAGAGGGTGACAGTGAGAGAACAGCGAGAGAATTTTACTACTGCCCTCTAACTAGGATTAGCAACTTCCAGGTAGGGCCTGGATATCTCCCGAAGTTACAACTGATCTCCGGACTACAGAGATCCATCCCCCTTGAGAAAAAGGCAGCTTCAGTTCTCCATGCCGCCACCGGAGACCCCTAGCAAACTAAAGTTCCAGAGAGTTCACAGCAGGGCAGGAGGGAAGGATGTGTGCCTGCACAGAAGACCACTCGATGAACAACAGTTACAGGTAAGTGCGACCTTGTTTTCATCCTCATGGCTTCTGTGCAGTCCCACATGGGAAGATTAGCACGGAGTGAAGGAGTGGGTTGTGAAGCTCTCAGAAGGAGACCACAGAGGACCGCTTTATCAACAGTTGTTTAGCGGCCCAAATTGACCTTCACCCAGAACTGTCTTCTACCGGAGCACTAAGCTCTGTGCAAGTGTCCCCACCGAAATACATGTAGGAACGAAGCAAAGAAAAGAGGAGCACTCTTTGGAAAACAGTCATCACACATAGAGTGGTAATGAAGGGACTGTACAGAAGCCACAACGATGAAAACAAAGGTGGAACTTACCTGTAAACATTGTTCATTGAGTGGTCTTCTGTGCAGGCACAGAGCTCACTCCCCTCCCTCAACTCTACCCTCTCTATGGATTTCCCCCAGATCCTCAGCAATTTCCAAAGCTGATGCTGGCCCCATTAGTCTGTGGCTGGCTGATCTGACCATCTCCTGATCTTGGCCAAACATCCCTACTTCACCTAGACCATGATCAAGGCAACACACATGGTCAAGGCTTCAGGCTGCTCATTGCACTAGGGCAAAAGAGGCACACACCACGTATACCAGCCCCTCTAGCAGACACCCCTGAAAGAAGGGTCAGGAGATTATCATTAGTGGTACCTATTAGCCACAAGGTACAGATAGGAGCTCTGGGGCAAGTGATGCTCTGTCTTCTTGGTGCTTGGGGGGGCCAACAGTGGGAGGGCTTCTAATGTCCTGGCCCCACTGGTGGACCTCCTGATGGCACCTGCTATTTTTGGCCACTGTGTGACAGAGTGTTGGACTAGATGGGCCTTTGGCCTGATCCAACATTGGCGTCTCTTATGTTCTTATGTTCTAACTTATTCCCTTTTGTATTTAAAAGGTAAAGGTTTCCCTTGCTTGAAAGCCAGTCGAATCCGACTCTAGGGGGGCGATGCTCATCTCCGTTTCCAAGCCGAAGAGCCAGGGCTCTAGTCGGGGGGGAGCTCTCAGGTACGGAGCTCCGGAAGAGAACCTCTAGGGGGCGGGGCGGTCACGTGGTGAAGCCCTGCCCCCTTCTTTACCCCGCCCTCTGCTTCGATCCTCATTCCGTTTGGGAATGAGGATGAAGCAGGAGGGTAAGTAGCCAGGCCTTCTGACACACTTCCGGTGATGTCAGGGGGTGTGGCCTTCTGTCACTTCCGGTGATGTCAGGGGGTGTGGCATATGCAAATAAGTTATGCTAATGAGTTATGCTAATGAGCTCCGGCAGCTCTTTTTCTACAACAAGACCCCTGCGAAGAGCCAGCACTATCTGAAGACTTCCGTGGTCATGTGGCCGGCATGACTAAACGCCAAGGTGCACGGAACGCTGTTACCTTCCCACCGAAGTGGTACCCATTTATCTACTTGCAATTTCTTGTTTTCGAACTGCTAGGTTGGCAGGAGCTGGGGCCAGAGACGGGAGCTCACTCCGTCACGCAGCACATTTAGGAAGTGGTTAAAACACTGCATGGCATTTAATGAAGCTTTTGTAGAGGAATAGCTTGATTCACAAAGAACAAGCATCTTGGTGTGCCCTAATCCTTGGAGATTATAATGACTCTGAACTAAAATTTCACCTGATAGCAAAGAAAGACTTTTGAGAGGAATAATCTTTAGCTCCTGTCTTGAATTAATAGGGTATTACCATGTTCCATGACTCAATTGTTTTAAAGTAGTAATTGGCATATTTCTACAAAAACAAGAAAGCCTCCAAATGTAGCATTGTTTCATATAGATTATGCGGAGGTGCTTCTGATGTGCGGTAAAAAAACTGCTTTTCTTATATGGTGGTTTTGAATAACTGTGAAATAAATTATACTATTAAATATTTGGTATTTGATGTTAATAGATTTTTCATCAATATATTTGTCAGTTAAAAGAATAAAAATAAATACAGCAGTGGGAAACAGTAGAGGTATAGTTAGATTTGCCAACCTCCAGGTGGTAAATACAAAAACGGAGGGTCACAGTGTAAGGAAGACATTAAAAAAAAGTATATATCACTGTGTACAATAAAAATATGCTTATGGTAAAACAATTTCATGCTTTATTCTTTTAATATTTTTTCAATACTATTGTCTAAATATTGGTATCAAATATTATCAAAAATATATTTCACCCAAACAATACATAGAGAAAAATATGTTTCACCCAAACAGTACATTGAGTGCAGGTTTACATTCAGACATCACCTTGTCAGTAACACTGTCACTAGTCCCACGGGACTCTAATAATTTGCCCGTTTTGAATTAATCTTTTTCGAGGACTGTGATGTTTATATAAAGGACATAAGGCAGGATAATTTTTCTTTGTGAGCACAGAAGCTCTTAAGATAACAGCATGGTCTAGGGTCCCATCAGAACTGAAATAAACAAAAACATTAATACATCGATACAGTTTCATTCCACCTTATTTATAATTATTAAAATTGTGAAAAGAGCTCACTTACCCCTTGCGACAAACATAACTGCCTATCTAAGACAGCATATCTTTCAGGTACCCGCAAATTTCGGGTTTTGCTCTATCTATTTCTTTTGTTTCAAGCCTCATAACCAGGAGCAGCTGTGTCAAGAACACCTTCCCTTAAAGTGCCCATGAGTTTTAATATCCTTGTTCCAAAACACCATTCATAAAATAAGCATTATCTTGGGGCTCTATTCATATTAAAATTGTTTTACCATAAGCATATTATTTATTGTACAAAGTGATATATATATTTTTATATACTCTCCAGGGGGTGACTGGAGAGCTCACACTATTAGAACTTATCTCCGGGCAACAGAGATGAGTTCACCTAGAAAAAATGCCTGCTTTGGAAGGGGAATACTATGGCATTTTGCCCCATACCCTGCCTACTTTAGGCTTCCCCCCCCAAAAAAAAAAAATTGCCAGGTATTTTCCAACTTGGAGTTGCCAACCCTAGGTATGGCGATAGAACAACTGGAGAGAGAGGTTTCCAACACTCGAAAATACTCAGAAAATATCTTCCGCCAAATTCAAGGGTTGAAGATAAGCCTAATGCACTTAGGCAAGAAATTACCAAAACAATAGATGATGCAGAAAAGAAACTTCACTAAGTCAAAAGCTACAGAAAAATAAATCAGAAATTGTCAACAAGGGTGATAGCTCCAGTATAAGAAGAACAAAGGGCTTTGAAATCTAAAACAGACAATCATGGAAAGGGCTTTAGATGACTTAAAAATAACTGCGGGGAACAGGAAAAGAAGTTGCAAGATTTAAATTGCAATCCTAAACAGAGTTATGCCATACATTCATTGACATCAATAGGCTTAGAAGGATTTAATTAGGGGCATGCGCTCGGTATATATCGAGACAAATAAATACCTGAAAAAAATACCAATAAGGGTATTTATGCAGCCGAATACAGATCAGATATCTGTTTAAAATCCACCCCGTAGAAGAAGCCTTGCCAGGCAGCCAGGTCTGTGGGGCAGGGAGTAAGTGCCCTCCCTGCCGGTACATATCCCAAACCCACATGGATCCCATGCCCAGCTTCTTCCGCGAGGTGGTTTAAAAACCACGTTTCAGAAGAAGCCGGCCCTGCCAGCTTGGATTGTGCTGTCGGGGAGTTGTTCTCCCTTCCCAGTATGCACAGATCCCAGGGCCAGCTTCTTCTGCAGAGTGGTTTTAAAACCACCCCTCAGAAAAAGCCCTGCCAGGCAGCCAGGTCTGTGGGATGGGGGGGGAGAGCACTCCCCGCCAGTGGTCCCTCTAAGCTGAGTGAGTGTGAGCTAGCTCACGGTTTTTTTAGCCTCCAGCTCACATATTGTTGTCTTAGCTCAGGAAGGAGGGCTCCAGAGCAAACTAATTGATACCATAGCCAAATTGCTCGCTCACAACTTTAACACCAGTCGCTCACAAAGTAAAATTTTTGCTCACAAGACTCTACAGCTTAGAGGGAGCATTGCTCCCCACCTGCACAGATCCCAAATCCGACCTCTTCTGCAGGGTGGTTTAAACCACCCCGAAGAAGAAGCTCTCTCGGCAAGGATTTAAAATTTTAATGCTTGCTGGGTTGAGCTGCAGAGTCGCACTGCAGAGGTGGTGCAAAATGAGTCAACACAGCAATCCCCATAGGGTATAAAGAAGCCAAATACATTCAATTTTCCAAGTATTAACACGAATACCAGCACAATACCAATACTGAATACTGGTATTCGGGAATACTCTGGAATACCGAATATTTTCGGGTTGAAAGTACTCAAATCTGAAGTCAACCATTCTCTTTTCCTTGCACACCCCTAGATGTAATTCTTCATAGGATTGTACTAGTAAAGTGGTAGGTTTACAGGCCTCAAAGACAATGGTGGAAGACAGGAGTTGAAAGAATATTTTCCTAATTTCTTTACAGGTTGCTGCCTGTGCTCAGATCATCCTAAAGAGATGCTGATTGATTCAACATTCACAAGCCATAGTCAGTGCACTAGAAGCACTAAAATATTCAGATACATCCTAATTATATTTAAGAACATAAGAGATGCCAATGTTGGATCAGGCCAAAGGCCCATCCAGTGCAACACTCTGTGTCACACAGTGGCCATAAATACCAGGTGCCATCAGGAGGTCCACCAGTGGGGTTACCATCCTTCAAGTAAGGTTACCATCCTTGTAAAGAAGGGGGGGTGGAGAGTGGCGGAAATGATGTCACACAACACTCTAGGAATTCCCCCAAACTCCATGGTAAAAACCACTGAGATCTGAGTAATTCCTAGAGTGTCATGTGATGGAATCCCCCCCCCCAACCCCATTTTGCTTCTGTCTTTCCATTTAGCAGGAGACAGGGCAGCTGGGTTGGCCAGCCTAATTTCAATATTGAGAATGAAGAACTATAGCATCTGAAGTCTTTAAAGGTACAGCCGAAACAGTACTGACTGTTTTATCAAGTACCACATGTAAGGAATTACTAGTTTAGAAAAGGAAAGATTCTGTGTAGATGGAGGTTATTTTAATTTGTGCTACAAAAAAAGAAAGAGTCAAGGTTTGGAATCTGAGGATAAATGACATCAGAAGCTAGGGAATGAAACGTAAGGAAACAGGAGATACCAACGCCAAGCAAAGAATGGATGCCACCAGAGACAAATTAAAACTGATAGACGGATTTCTTTTTTCTCTCCTAAGCAATAGTTTCAAACATTGCAATAAATCAAATGAATTGCTTGTGAAAATACTACAGGAGAATAAAGGTACAAAGGCAACAGTACAAATATAAGATATAAACCAGGGGTGTCGAACTCATTTGTTATGAGGGCCGGATCTGACATAAATGAGACCTTGTTGGGCGGGGCCATGCGTGTCATAAAATGTAATGCCAGGTAGCGGAGATATAAACTTTATAAAGGACACAAAAACAAAGGTTTTTTTTTTTACTTAAAATAAAAACATGCTTAAAACATTAGCACTCTTGCAAAACATTTTGTTTATTTAACAGTGTCTGATGACCGATACCTCTTGCTCTGAATTATTGCATCAAAATGCCTGTGCTGTTGCAGACTTGAGTATGCTGTTCAGGTGTGTATCTGTAAGCTGCAAACCTACAATGACACAGCTGCAGCAGAACTGGAAGAAGAAGCAGAAGACAGCCAGTTCCACTGTGGGCCTGATAGAAGCCCTCCGGGGGCCTGATCCGGCTCCTGGGCCGCATGTTTGACACCCCTGATATAAACCATAGCATAATTTTAGTGCAATATGATATAATTTTGGAGTATTCCGCCTAATTTAGTAGTTTATATCAGACTAGTAACATGGAGGCTGCCCCAAAGACAGGATAGCTGGCTTATCTGGGGTCCTGGCCCACTAGCCGGGAGTCAGAAGGGCTGGAGGCTGCCGGAATGGCTGAAGACTCACCGTCCACGGAGCTCTGAATAGCAATTGCAGTGCTCAGCACTGCTCTGGCCGTGCAGTCGATCTCTCCATGGCACCTCTCCTCCTTGCTCCTTTCTGGCTGTCTGGGGACCTCCGGTGCTGAATGGGAAGTCAATGGCATAACTGAAGCCATTGTGGAGTGGCAGGGCCCCAAAGCCTCGGAGTTGCCCGCCTTTCCCTCCTGGGGACTTGAGGCTATGGAGATTTTTCTTAGCCCTTCCCCCTTGTCCAAGGCCTCCCCCTTGTCTTGAGACCTGTCCCTCTTCCCAACAGACCCCAAACTTGGAGTCTTCTTTGAAGGTTTTGCATCCACATCAGAGGAGCTGGACAACTAGCTCCTTGGTGTTTGTTGGTTGGTTTCCCTAGGCTTTTGTTAACCTGGTGAGTAGAGCTAGGCTCTAATGACCTCCCGGAGCAGCAGGGCTATTGAAACTGGAAGGACACCATCACTCTGTCCAAGTAAGGCATAGCCAAAAATCTGCATAGACGACCTGGAGGAGAGGAGGCATGACCGAACCAGTCTGGATGCCTCACCCACTTGAGGAGAACCAAAAAAATTACTCATGCATAATTAGAATAGTTTGGGATTGCGACTCCCTTCCACATATAAAAGCAAAGATTATGCAACAGAAAATCAGTTCTGGAAGTATGGTAGTTCCTAAAATAACTTATTACAGGGGAAACGGTGTTCCTGAACCTCTTCAACAAATTTATTTTTAAAATGTCAAAAAGTTTGTGAGCTTCAGTGTCCAGATTGAAATTTCATCTCCCTCTTTTTTCCAAAAAGCCCTGTTTGCTTGTATTGGCAAATCACCGTTACCGTTAGTGAAACGGCTAATGTTATGTTGGGTGGGTGTACGAAGAGGATGGCCGTGTACAATTGCAAGGATCCTGTAATGGGTGCAGTATGTTTTTTTGTGCCCAACACGCAACAGCATGTTGCACTAGTAAGAGTCTAGCTGCAGAGATTTGTCCTCACATCAGCAGTGGTGTGGTGAAGCATTCCTGAGAACTCTACTCACCCTATTGGATAAAGTTAAGTGTTCACTAGGAAGCCTTTGACGTCAGTGGACTCAGAAGGATGTAAAGCTGTTTAGAGTTGTACTTTAGACCTCCACTTTAGGAAACGATCCTAAACAGATCTACTCACAATATGTCCCATTTTAGTTGATGGGCTTTTCTCCCAGGTAACTTGTACTTACGAGTGCAACCCTTGTGTGTTGCCCATTGAGTAGGGTTGCCAAGTCCATCTTCCACCCCCAGCGGGGGACTTTGGTGCGTTCCTGGAGGGGGCAGGGCATCCCCGACGTGATGACGTCACGTTGGGGACGTCTGCCCCCCCTTCCGCCCCCCCCCCCGCCCGTGTGCCGGATCTCCTGAAACGGCAGTTCCCTGCACTTAAAGGAGCCGGCGTTTCCCTTTTAAATGCAGGAGCTGGCATTTCCCCTTTAAGAGCAGTGAAGCTGGCATTTCCCTGCAAGCTTGTGGCGATCAGGCTTGGGAGGAAACACGGGTTCCACAGACTTAAAGGGAGAGAGATGGATGGCTGTGGGTGTTGGGGGTGGGGCTTCCCCCGCCGGCCATCTGGCCGGCAGCGGGTAGAAGCCCCCAAAACGGGGGACCTCTGGCAAACCGGTGGGGTTGGCAACCCTACCATTGAGACTGATGCCTCCCTCCCTCCATTCTGGTTCTGATTCTTGATCATGCATGCTGGAGTGTGACAGAACCTTGGAGCCAGTGGGGTTTTTATTCATATTTAGATAGGTTTTGTTTGACAACCGGAAGGAGAACTGGAAGAATTTATTTAGCATGTGAAACTCAGTTACCGGCTTCCTTACCTTTGTATTGTAAAGGCCTTTGCTTCTAAAGACACATACCACCTCATTCATTCTTACTGTCAGCTCCCCAACAGGAAGGATCAAAAGACAGCTTATCTACACTTCTGCATATACTGAAAGGCACGGGCAACAGGAACCTTGACTACAGAGAAGGTGGCTGATTAGAATGGAAGAAAATGCCACCCTTACATAAAAGCTCCTTTCTAGTTTGTCTCTTGCCTCTGTCACCAATTTGTAGGCAATTGTATTGTAGTCAGTCTGTATTTCAAACACCAAAATGTCATTCTTAGAAGTAGCATAGCCCTCTTTGCGGGGGGCTCACATTCAGCAAACACCGTGCAATTTAAATTCAGAATGGTAGTGACGTTCAGAACACAAAATGGCTACCAGTCTCACAGGAGCAGGAGACTCTGAACCTACGTCTTAAAATAAATCCCCTAACTGCAGGGGTCATTTCCTGCAAGAGCACACAGGAGCGGAGCTCCAGCAGTAAAGAGCCCAGGGGGCGGGGACATGCAACAAGCCCCACCCCCTGCTCCCAGCTGCCCTCGGTCAGAGCAAGAAGCAGCCAGGTAAGCTGCAGAGCCCCCCCTCGCCCCCCCGTCCAAAACAGTCCAGTGGCACTTTTAAGACCAAGTTTTATTCAGGTACAAGCTCTCCCTCCTCTGTGGGGACAGATCTGCACGTTAACCCCCCCAATAGCTAGTAATCCAAAACAGTCCAGTGGAGCATGAGTGGGGGGGTATTTCCTTCTGACACACTTCCGGTGAGGTCAGGGGGTGTGGCATATGCAAATAAATCATGCTAATGAGTTATGCTAATGAGCTCCCGCACCTCTTTTTCTACGAAATGACCCCTGCCTAACTGAAATGAGATTCATACAGTATTAATACTAATTCAAGCCAGAACATACAGGGATCAAGGCAGTTAAAATATCCGAGTGCAGCCTGTGCATGTTTATTTAAAGTACATCACATCATCCAAGATGGCACACCTCCCAAGCAAACACAAGCTGGATCATAAACTTAGAAGCATTATGAGCTGCTATTAGAAAACAGTTAGGAACAAGACTGATGCCATTTGATGAAGGAAAGAGAATCATCCCCATCACGTTTCCCACAATGTGTTTCTGACATTAGAACTAAGTTTGAGTCCGGCAGCACCTTTAAGAGCAACAAAGTTTAATTCTGGGTAGAAGCTTTTATGTGCAGGCACTTGTAGAAAAAGCCCAGCAGGAACTCATTAGTATAATAGGCCACACCCAACATCAGAAACTCATTAGCAACTTAGGCCACACCCCATGCCTTCCCTTGGCCTTCCCGGGCAAGCCCCCCCTTGAAGGGAAGGGAAGGCAGTTTAAACCCCCCTAGCCTGCTCGCCTTGGAGTCGCCGGGTGGGGGGTCAATCTCCAGGCCTTCCCTCTGAAGCCAGGCATACAGAGGTTTTGGCTGTAGTGGGCGTGGCCAACTCTGAAGCCAGCCAGAACGCCGTTCCTGTGCGTTCCTGCCCCAAAATAGCCCTGTATATACCCAGAATTAAACTTTGTGGCTCTTAAAGGTGCCACTGGACTCAAACTTCATTCTGTTGCTCCAGACCGACATGGCTACCCACCTGAATTTATTCCTAACATGGTTAGCCTCAGTTTTACTCATTTTAGAAATGACTATCTTACTTTGGCCAAAATATGAGAAGACAAGAGTCCCTGGAAAAGGCAATCATGCCAGAAAAGGTTGAAGCAATAGGAAAAGAGGAAGACCCAACTCGTGTGACTCAGGCCCTTTCTGTACTCTCCTTTTAATCCATGTTCCCTTGTATGGCCGTGGCCCCGCCCCCAGCATGCCCGGCGTCATGACGTCACTTCCCTGTGACATGCACGCTGGGGCGGGGTTCCCCCTGGGGCCCAGTTCCCCGACGTCTGGGAACGGGCCTCTGGGGTGGGGGGATTTCCACCCCCCAGGGGGACTTGGGAGCCCTACGTGCAACCTTCTTTTATTCTGGGTTTCCCCCCCCCCCATTCTGCATTACATTCCCTCCCTTCAGTGGTCAGCCTGGCTTCAGCCTGCAGTTGCCCCAGGTCATTTGGATGCTGTTTTGCCCTGGACTTCAATTGCCTAGACTCGAACACAGAGAAAATCTGGAGTGGCAGGCAGATGCGGAAGGGACCTCCGTCAAGGAAGCCATTTTCCTCCAGTCTGCAAGACCTGAGCAAGGCTGTTAACGACAGGACATTTCAGAGGTCATTCATTCATACAACCCGAGGGCATGTAACACAAACCACACCACTGTTTTCTGCTTCTGCCAATGAACAGAAGTTTACCACCTCCCTCCTTTCCCTGCAGCCCACCGAGCACTGTGCCATGCTGCTATAGGAGGGCCTTCGGGAACAGTATAGGGGGGGGGAGGATATAGGGCTCTTTAAACAAAAGGGGGACTCAGCAAGTTTACACAGAGGTCAACTTAAACCATCAATTCAAACACTACAAGTGGATGTTTAATGGTCAGTGTGATGACCGTGTGAAAAAAAAAAACACAGCCAACCATTATTGGGAGCAATACGGAACAGTACCAGCTGCCATGACTGAAAGGGGTTTCCACAAGGAAGCTGTGACGTGTGAATCGAGCAAGTGATTAATGTTTTCCGAGTGAACTTATGCCTGCACAGAGCCAAGCTGGTCACGTCCCAGTGGAACATTTGCATTTTGGCAACTGGAAGCAGCTCCAATCAAAGATCACACAATGAATGGAACGACTGCAGTTTTATTCATTCAATCAGATATGGCTACACAGTGGCACAAAGATAGATTAGATAGATAGATAGATAGATAGATAGATAGATAGATAGATAGATAGATAGATAGATAGACAGACAGACAGACAGACAGACAGACAGACAGACACACACACACACACACATACATACATACATACACACACACAGGGGTCATTTCCTGCAGGAGTGCACAGGAGCGGAGCTCCGGCAGTAAAGAGCCCAGGGGCGGGCACATGCAACAAGCCCCACCCCCTGCTCCAAGCAGCCCTCAGTCAGAGCAAGAAGCAGCCAGGTAAGCTGCAGAGCCCTCCCCCAGCCCCCCAGTCCAAAACAGTTCAGTGGCACCTTTGAGACCAAGTTTTATTCAGGTACAAGCTCTCCCTCCTCTGTGAGGATAGATCTGCGCACCCCCCCCCCAATAGCGAGCAATCCAAAACAGTCCAGTGGCGCCTGAGCGGTGGGTGTTGCCTTCTGACACACTTTCGGTGAGGTCAGGCTGTGTAGCATATGCAAATAAGTTATACTAATGAGTTATGTTAATGAGCTCCTGCACCTCTTTTTCTACAAAATGACCCCGGCCACGAACAAGAAACATTCTTGCTAGGAGTGCTGGGGGGGGGGGGAATTATGGGGGGCATGTTGCAACACTCCCAAAAATGGGGGGCATGTTGCAACACTCCCCAAAATGTTCATGAAACCCTGCTGGCTGTTCTAGCTCAGGTGTACTGTGAAGTGGCCCAAAGACTGGTAATGATTTCCACTGAAATATGACAAGTCCGATTTTAACTACCACGTACATAATGGCATTCAGCAAGAATCCAATCTCAGTGCTCAAGAATCCAGGGACACTTTCTACAATCAGACCAGTGCAACAAAGCCTAAAAGTCAGAGGTTTTAATGTGTCTTAAAGCTCAATATCTGAGAGACTGTTCATAATAAAGACTGTTCATAATAAAGACATGTTAACTATGTTAAAAGAGGATACATAAATTAGGCAGCCATTCACTGCTAATCATTTTAATAATTTTGACATTACAAAGTTAAACATAGCATCTTCGTTAGAAGAATTAATGGGCAAATTATTACCCTTCCACAGGAAACAAAAATCCATAGCTCTTGAAAGCAACGGGGAACCAAAAGGAAGAACTCTACAGCTTATTTGGACATTAGAAAGTGGAAAGTGAACATGATTTTAACTCTCTTCAGAGATGCAGGCCTACCCAACTTTCATTCATACGAAAAGATGATTCACTTGGAATCAGTTTGCTCAGTTTGGTGTAGTGGATAGGTGCGTGGACTCTAATCTGGGAGAACCAGTTTTGATTCCCCACTCCTCCACTTGCACCTGGCTGGATGACCTTGGGCCAGCCATAGTTCTGACAAGAGCTGTCCTTGGAAAAGAGCAGTTACTGTCAAGAGCTCTCTCAGCCCCACCCACCTCACCGGGTGTCTGTTGTGGGGAGGGGAAGGGAAAGGAGTTTGTAAGCCACTCTGAGACACCTTCGGGTAGTGAAGGGCGGGGTATAAATCCAATCTCTTCTTCTTCTTCTTCAAGACATTCACGGAAAAAGTTTGCTGCCTTCCCAGGTACTTTAAATATGTGGTTGACCCTTGAGAGGTGCTACACATCCATCTCTCCCTGTAAGCCACAGTTACTTAGAGTTATTCTAGCACTTCAAACAAATCAAAGGAGCAAAACACAGAGGCAGAGGAAGGAACACAAAAAGTGAGATTATTTGTAAGAGGGAGAAATACCGAGAGCCATGACTAGTTTTTAAGCCCCAAGAAACACTTGTTAACAGGGGGAGGGAGAGAGACTCCTGTGATGTGAATGAATGAATTAGTTTAATATGGTCAAAGACCAATCAGATACACAAAATATAGATTCTACATAAAAGCTTACATTCAAATTAAAACATGTAAACATAAAATCAGCCTCTGTTGTGACTCCTGTAAGAAATGTCTCCCCGATACCTGCACAAACTTCCTTTCTGTCTGCTGCAATGCCAAGAGCTAGGAAACCCAGGTTTGAATTGCCACTCTGTCATGGAAACTTGCTGTGTAGGGTTGTCAGCCCTGTGTTGGGAAATTCCTGGAGATCTGGGGGCTGGAGCCTGGAGACGGTGGGATTTGGGAAAGGGGAGAGATCTCAGTGGAGCATAATGTCACTTTCCACCTTCCAAAGCCATCATCTTCTCAGGGAAACTGATCTCTGCAAGAGGCCAGTTGTGATTCCAGGAGATCTCTAGCTGCCACCCAACTGGCAACCCGATTGCTGAGCGACCTTGGACCGGCCACACACTACCTACCTCCAGGGCTCTTTTTGTAGCAAGAACTTCTTTGCATATTAGGGGACACACCCCTAATGTAGCCAATCCTCCAAGAGCTTACAGTAGCTGAAAAGTACTCAGAAACGTGGAGTGATTTCAGGAAGAGTACTTTATTCAATCAGGAACAAGACAAAGTAAGCCGGCGCGCAGGCCGGTATATATGCACAGAAACCCACCACCAAAACACACCCCCTATTCACCCTATAGGTTATTTACAGAAGCCGAGATTCCCATAGGCTCTCGGCTGCGGACCTGGCCCTCTGATTGGTGCGGGCTAGGATCCGCTTGGCTATTGTTCTAAATGTACGAAGCTTTGGGCTTGTGCTTGACCGCATGGCCCAACGGTCGCGCACATGGTAATGGCGGAGTACATTACAGTAGCCCCTGTAAGAAGAGCTCTGTAAGCTCTTGGAGGATTGGCTACATTAGGGGTGTGTCGCCTAATATGCAAAGGAGTTCCTGCTACAAAAAGAACCCTGAGATAAAACTGAAAAGAAAAGAATGCTGAAAGCAACTCTAGAGTCTCCGTTGGGGAGAAAAGTGGGGCGCCGATGAAGTTAGTAAACAGCCGTCAAACAAAAAGACCAAAACATATTTTAAACTCCAGCTGCTGTGTGGATGTAAAAGTCCTATGGATTTTGCTAAGGTATCTCTGCTAAATATTTACTTTCTGGAAGAATGACAGGAGGCACCAGCAGTGCTGAACCACCGTCTGTGAAATTATTGGTATTTTCTGGCTGCGTGGCAGAGAGCTCGAAGCATGAATTCATTGTTCAAATATATTTCGCGAAGGACTTGATGTGCTTTGGAAAACATTACATCTTTGCTTCCTGATTCAGATGTTACCTGGTAATACAGTAAGGCTGGATCTGCATCTAGCATTTGCTCCGCTGTCTTACCAAACTCACACTGGAACAGAGATTCTCATCTACATTGCATGCCCCTTTCACTTTGATCGATAGTTGAATTTTATAGCAGCGTCCGGACTGCATGCCGGCTTTCACTTCGTTTGATCTCTGGTTTTATGGTGGCCGTCTGCATAGATTTATTGCCCTTTTATGGCCATTCAGGGGTGACTCTACAGTCAGTAGGACATTACTGACTCTACAGTCAGTACGGCATTAACCTGGGGTACTTGAATGTGTGTCCCGGTACCGACCGGGACCTTGCCCCACGGCCCCCGGAAACGCCGGGAGGAGCGACCCGGGAGCCCCAACCGAACCCCGCAACCCCTCACCTGGCCGGGAGTGGCAGGAACAGCCACCGAGTCACAGGACCCTCCCTCGTAGCGGGGGAGGCGACGGATGGCCCGGCAACGAGCGGCAGGGATGGCCGAGCCGCGGAGGACGCCAGCGGAGGCAGGAGCAACGGGCGGCGCACGGGGGAAGACGCTGGGAGGAGAGGAGACGGCGTGGAGCGGCCCAGAGCGGGTGGCCGTGCTCGGGTCCGTCCCCGATCGCGCCCAGCGCCGAGAGCGACGGAAGAGCCAGAGGAAGCCGGCCGGCCACACGAGCCGCATCAGGGAGAGGGCGGGCCCGGGAGGGGCGGGACGGCGTCCTCTGCTTTGTATGGGGGTGGAGCCACGGTGCTGGGGTTGATGGGTACAGAGGGGGAAATAAAAGTGCGAGGAGAGCAAGCCGAAGAGGAGACACTGGGCTGGCTACAGGAGTGGCAGTGTTGGTGACCAGAGAGAGAACAACCCTGGCCATATCCAGGCAGTACCAGGCAGACCATAAGGGAGTGAAGTAACTTCCTGGAGGGTCTGTATCTGAGGCACGCTCAACCTCACCGAAGGTTTCCCCTGCTTCACAACCCTCAACCCCAACACCTTACCCAGGCCCACCAGAAGACCAGTGGGCCGGGGAGACCACGGCTGAAGGTCCAGACCCCGAGCAGGGCCAAGGGCGTGCTCACAATGTGGCTTTGAGCCACATCTTTTTCTGTTCCAGTGTGGGTTTGGTACACCAACCAGGGCTATTTTGGGGCAGGAACGCACAGGAACAGAGTTCCTGCTGGCTTCGGAGTTGCCCACGCCCACTACAGCCAAAACCTCTGCATGAGTGGCTACAGAGGGAAGGCCCGGAGAGTGACACCCCCCAGCGACTCCGAGGTGGGCGGGCCAGGGGCCCCCCTGGAAGGATCAGGGAGACTTTTAAATGCCTCCCTGTGCCTTCCCCGGCCTGTCAAAGGGCCAGTTTAAACTGCCTTCCCTTCCCTTCAAAGGGGGGCTTGCCTGGGCTCCCCGCAGCCGGGGTGTGTGGGTGCGGCCTAATATGATAGTGAGCTGCGCTGTCAGGGGTGTGGCCTAATATGCTAATGGGTTTCTGCTGTTGACTGTGACCTGTTATGCTAATGAGTTCCTGCTGGGCTTTTTCTACCAAAAAAGCCCTGACAACAACGGAGCAAATACTAGATGCAGATTGGGCCTAAGAGAATGCGTGACATCCACAAGGCCACCCCAAGAGTGACTATGGTGAGCTCACCAGCAAACTTACTGTTTCCCCAGTAAGGACAACAAGAGTTGTCATTGCAACGCTTTCCCCCCAAAACGTCTGATTGCAGAGATAGACTTTTTTTTCTTATTTAAAATTGAGGAACATGCCATTCCTACAGCCGAAAAGATATATTATTATGGCTATGCAGGTTTTGCCCTGACTGGATAGCCTAGACTAGCCCGATCTCCTCCAATCTTGAAAGCTAAGCAGGGTTAGCCCTGGTCATCATTCGGATGGGAGACCTCCAAGGAATACAAGGTTGCAACACAGAAGCAGGCAAGGGCAGACTATCTCTAAACGTCTCTTGCCTTGAAAACCCCACAGGACTGCCATAGGTCAACTCTGACTTGACAGGAAAAAAGAAAAAGGGAAAAAATGCAAGATTTAAAACTGCTTGCTCTCCAAGGAAGCGAGGTTCTGTATGTCTGCATAAGTCACAGCTCTGGGAACACTGCTTCCAAGGGCAGGTAAGTCCACTGCAACTCCATATCAGGAGTTATCCAGTTACACCAAGTAGAAAGATGAAGCTGAAATATCCAACCAGCGGGGGAGGCTGACTGGAAAGAGGCAATACCAGAACACAGAATCATGCCAAAAGTAGCCTGGTTTGTGGAGATGTGCTTTGGCTCACTGGAGGATTTGATTGTTTTATTCCTTGCAAGTACAGCATACCAGTATGCTCCAGTATACAGCACGAGCTTCAATGCTCAAACCAGGGGTGATTTCGTAGAAAAAGAGCTAGGGGAACTCATTAGCATAACTCATTAGCATATGCCACACCCCCTGATATCAGGGGCTCGGCGGTGGACCTGCAAGGCCAGCGGGAGTGCGAGGAAGCCCCGCCAAGGCCCTCCCTGGCCCCAGGCAGGCAGGGGTGGGGAGAGGCGGGGAGGAAGCAACTTACCCTCCCTCTTCTCCTGCCTCCTCCTGGCTGAATGAGGGCTGGAAGCGGGGCGGCCAGAAGCAGGGGGCGGGGCTTCGTCATGTGCCCCGCCCCCCTGCACCTCACCCGGGGGAACTGTGTTCCCCCGCGTTCCCCCCCCGAAATGACCTCTGGCTCAAACAATATTCAGCCTGCCTACTGCAGAAGTGTCGAAGTCATTTGTTACGAGGACCGGATCTGACATAACTGTCACTGTTAGATCGCTGCTAACAAAGACCCGGAGAGTGATTTCAACCAAAGTGATCAGCTATATTAAAGATACGAACAAGCGCTTGTATTCAGTCATAACCAGAACAGATTAATATTGGGAGCTAGGCTCCTTTTAAACGTTCCCGGGCTAATGTAGCCACGCCTATTTACAATTAGCACCCAATGAGGTTGTGCAGATAACAACCAATGAGAGTCTTTCCCTCTCAGGAATTGGCACAGTTCTGATTGGTCGCTGTTACGGAGCGGCCAATAGTGAGTCCGTTCTGAGGAACCTTCGTCTGGCTCAAAGCTTAACATAGGGAGTGAATGTGGCGATTCGAGTAAGCTATTTCAATACATTACAGTCACTTTGTCTGGGCGGGCCACGTATGCTGTGAAACGAAATACCAGGTACCGGAGATATAAACTGTATAAAGGACAGCAGTTGGTAAGCTCTGAGTTGTTGTATTCTTACTGCAAGTTCCCATGGGCTGGGAGGGGGGTGCAAAGGAAAACACAGATGGGCGAACTGGAGAGTCAGCGGTGCAGCACTGGGCAGGTGCTCCTACGCCGCTTGACTGTTGCAGGCAAGGTTGTTCCTCCATGCTGAAGCCACAATCGGAGTGGCTCCACCCACTCCCATCCCGAGCAGTTTCCTGTTCCCTCCCTTGCACTTGTTGCTCGCGGGCTGCATAAGAGCCCTAGATGGGCTGGTTATGGCCCCCAGACCTTATGTCTGACACCCCTGGCCTACTGGCGAGACTAGGCTGGTCAGCTTCTAGGTAGAGCTGGCATTCACCTGGAATTACAACTGTTCTACAGGCTACAGATATCATTTCCCGTGAAGGAAACGGCACCTTCAGAGGGTGGACGCTACGATACCATGCTCCACTGAGGTCTCTCCCCTCCCCTCTGGAATTTCCCAAGCAGGAATTATGTAGTTATTTCATTATTTTTTATTTATGTCATTTATAGTCCACTGGTCTCACTTAGACACAAGCATGGCTATTTTTGGGCAGGAACGCACAGGAACGGAGTTCGGGCTGGCTTCAGAGTTGCCCGCGCCCACTATCTCTGCATGCATGGCTACAGAGGGAAGGCCTGGAGTTTAAACTGCCTTCCCTTCCCTTCAAGAGGGGGCTTGCTCGGGCTCCCCATAGCTGTGGGGAACCCAGGCAAGCTAAAGGAAGGCATGGGATGTGCCCCAATATGCTAATGAGCTACACTGCTTGGGTGTGGCCTAATATGTTAATGAGTTTCTGCCTTTGGGTGTGGCCTATTATCCTAATGAGTTCCTGCTGGGCTTTTTCTACAAAAAAAGCCCTGTACACAGGGCAGATCACACAGAGTGAGTCAGTACAATCAACCAGATGGGGTATAAATGTAATTAAATAAATAAATAAATAAAATATTCAATAAACAATACAATAGGATTAGGGTTGTAGAACCAAAAAGATATCTCAAAACAGAACAGAGGCAAAACACAAGCATAAGTCTCAATATAACACATTAAATGATAAAATGCATCGGTGAAAAATGGTGGCAACGGTGGAATGGCAAGGCATCGGATCGACGGAACGAGGCAGCAGAGTGGCGGAGGCAGAGACAGAAGACGGAGCCATAGAAGGACATGGTGACGTGGCGCAGGCACAGCGGAGCCGGATCGGATGTTAGCTGGGCTATAAATCGACACGAACCACGCACTAGACGAGCCAGCCAAGAAAGAAAGCCGCCGGACCGAAAAGACCACGCCAGATACCAGGGACGCCGGGAACACCAGAGCACCGACGCCCGGAAAGACCGCCCGGGAAAGAACAAGCCGAGAATAGCGAACAAGCCGAGAACAGCGAGCCCTGCCACCTGGGTGCCGGTAGGTAGCCCCGACCCCTGTAAAAACATGTGGCCTTAGGGATAATTCGGAACTGTGTAAACTGCTCAGAGAGCAGTAGGAGCCTAGTTTCAGTAAGCTGAACACAACACACACTGTAGGCCTCACCCAGGCTTTGATCTCACCAAATGTGGGGAATACTAGTGTAGTTGATGCTTCCACACCAGACAGCAGCTGAAAAATGAGTTCAGAATGATAGGGACTAGCCAACTGTCCCAATCAGAGGTCCCTGTCTGTGACCTTAAAATCCTTATTCTTCACGGAGCACACCCAGTTCTTTGCAAACAGTACCATAAGACAGTATGAGCAGAGTATTCGTCAGAGGTTAAAAAATGTAGAATTCTCTTCTAATCAAATTGGGCAAGTTCCTTGAGCGAACGGGAAAGTCAAGGTTTAAATACATGTGTTAAAATAGCCGACATCCTTGGGAACCAGATTTTTTAAAAAAAAGATCGAGTACATTATCATTTGCCATCCTAAGCAGAGTTACATCTTCCTTACTCCATTGACCTCAATGGGTTTTAGGGTTGCCACGTTGTACCGTCGATGGAGTGGGGGGAGTCCCAGCCACCCCCGGGAGTTCTTTGGCGTGCACACTTTGTGTGCGCGCCGCGATGACGTCACCCCAGAAGTGACATCATCACGTCAAGCACGTTGGGGGTGGGGCCACAATAATTCGAGGGGAAACCATAGAGTTTCCCCTCGAATGACAGAGCGTCCCCCCAATGTGGCCGACTTGATGAAGTCACCTCCGGGTGACGTCATCATGCCGGGCACGTCACCATGCTCCCGGCACTTTGGGGGTGGGGTTCCCCCCGGCAACCCGATCCGGGCCGGCAGGGAATTGACCCATCGAGTGGGGGATCAGTTTATAATGGTGAAAATTATGGATTCCTTGAAGAGAGCTAATAATAGCAATACCCCCATTTACACTAAATTTGTTAGGATTTGGGCCCCAGTGTTAGACTATATGGTGACGAATGATATACTCCCGGCTAAGCAGATTTACCATAAATGGTTATATTTATAGAGTAGAGATGGTAAACTCACAATATTGCAATAGTGCTGTATGGTGTGTGGATAGATGTCAAACTGTTAGTAATTTTCTTAGATGTTAGATGTTGAAATCTAGGACCGATATGTTTGTGTTGTATGTAATGCCTTTTACAAAACAATAAAAAGAGATTTTTTAAAAAAGGAGGACGTAAGGATGCTCTGGACTGCACTGAACGTGTTGAAACGCCCAACGAATAAGGCCTGAGGGAAGAAATGGTTTAATAAACATCTGAACGTGGTGTCTGCAAAATAACAACTGCTCTAGTTAAGCAATGATTTCTTTGTAACATATTCAGAGAACCTTTGCTTTATATGCTTAATGCCTATGAAAGAAAACCTACGGATACAGCTTTAAAAAAAAATTGATGCAACTTTTATAGAAAGTGTATATATTATTTTTAACTTTAAGTGTTTTTATTTTTAGGACACCTTTTAATTTGGAAAAAAAAGAAAGTCTATTAAATGCCATATTAAAAAAGCAATCAACATTTTCAAGGAATAATTATGTAAGGGTAATGGTTAAAATGCTAATTAAAAAGACACTAGCAAAATAATATTAATCTAAATAGGATCCTGAATGTCTTCTTTATGAGAGGAATACAAATAAGTTGTTCAGAAGGTGGGGGGAGGGGAGAATGGGGGGAAAGTTCCTTTGAAATATAACGTGAGCTTTACTTCTGATACACCATGATCACTAGAATCCGCTACCCACAGTGCCAGACCAACTATCAATCAGGCCTCTAATTCACCTGCCATAATCCATCACAAGAGAGAAGGACAGAAGAAATTGTGTTTCAATGGACAGAACATGCCTTTCAGAGATCAACAGCCCTAATCTGTCATGAGAGACAGACAGAGAGAGAGACAGAGAGAGAGACAGAGACAGAGAGAGAGAGAGAGAGAGAGAGAGAGAGAGAGAGAGAGAGAGAGCACAATTCTGCATCTAGCATTCATTCCACATTTTCTCAACTGGGAGGGGAAAGTGCAGCTCAAAACCACATTCAAATACCTTGGGGCAAGCCGTACAGACTGCAAAGTCACCCCTGAACAGCCATAAAATGGCCATAAATCTATGCAGAAGGTACCATAAAATCTGATGATCAAAGAAAGCGAAAGTGGCATGGAGTGTGGAGGCTACCATAAAATCCGACAATCAAAGGAAGTGAAAGCAGCATGCAGTGCAGACGGGAATTTCTGTTCCAAGGAGGGTTTCCTACAACAACAGAGGGAAAAGCCAATACAGAATCAGCCAGAGAGAGAGAAAAAGGAAGAGAGAGGGGGAGAGGGAGAGGGAATTGTTCCTGTGTACGACACATGCCTTTCAATCTGTTGAAAACTCAGCTACCCAACAATATGCAGAAAAAATATAACTCTTTAATAATTCCTAATCAGAGTAAACAATGCATCCCAGGCTAAAATGCTAAAGAAACCATGTCTAATTGTGCAATGGAAATTAGAAAGCGAAACAGTACCCAGCCGTTTCAGAGGGTACCCCAGCAATGATGCCGAACGCCACTGTACTATAATTAATTGCAGGGCTATTTTTTGGGCAGGAACGCGCCGGAACGGAGTTCCGACTGGCTCCCAAGTTGGCCACGCCCAGCAGGAACTCATTAGGATAATAGGCCACACCCAACAGCAGAAACGCATTCGGATTGGCTACATTAGGGGTGTGTGGCCTAACATGCAAAGGAGTTCCTGCTACAAAAAAAGGCCCTGGGTTTTGACAACAAACAAGGTAAACAGAATAACAAGCAAAAGGTGGGTGTGGCTGGATGACCACAGTTCTGGTAACATAGGGGTGCGGCCTAATGTGCTAATGAGCTGTGCTGTCGGGGGTGTGGTCTAATATGCTAATGAGTTTCTGCTGTTGGGTGTGGCCTATTATCCTAATGAGTTCCTGCTGGGCTTTTTCTACAAAAAGAGGCCTGAAATTTAATTGTATGACCTTGGAAGACTTGGTGGGGAGCACCTCAGCACAGTTATGCAATAGACAGAATGCCAACTGAACTGACCCATTGATTAGTTTCAGCACCAGCTAAGATGACCCATTGATGGGAAGTTGGACTAAATCAGTCTCAAACATCAGCTAACACATTTCCTTACAAAATTACTCAAATACAAGCCAACATTCCTGTTTGACTCACATTCAGTTACTGTGACTGCTCAGCGAGGAAATAGAAATTCATATATTTCTTTCATCAATGATCAGGAATGGAGGGGGCGTCTTCCAAGGCAAGAAAGTTTCATAACTGGAAAATAAATCAGCCAAGTAATCTCTTCTTTGGCCGTTTTGTATGCTTGTCTCTGTGACCTGTTTAAATGGATGTGGCAAGAGTATATAGCGGATCAGTCAAAGTCAAGGTATGATTTTTCCCAAGTCATTTAGGGATTTATATGCTCGACACATTGAACTGTGCACAGAAAACTATATCAAACCAATATAGATTACAACATAGTTCCAAAGGCTACCTTCAGCATTTTCTTTTTCATTTGCTGTTACACTCACACATGTGAACGACAACAGAAATCTCAAAAAATAAAAATGAAAATTCAAGCCTGCCTTTCTCAACTCCACCAAGTGTAATTTGCCTTTAGTGATTGTAACTGGCCTTCACAATAAATCAACTACAATTCATAGAATCATAGAATCACAGAGTTGGAAGAGGCCATACAGGCCATCTAGTCCAACTCCCTGCTCAATGCAGGATCAGCCTGGAGCATCCCTGACAAGGGTTTGTCCAGCTACTGCTTCAAGACTGCTAGTGAGAGGGAACTCACCACCTTGCCAGGCAGCTGATTCTACTGTGGCACAACTCTTACTGTAAAAATGTTTTTCCAAAGATCCAGCTGGTACCTTCCCGCTCGTAATTTAAACCCACAATTGCGAGTCCTATCCTCTGCTGCCAACGGGAACAGCTCCTTGCCCTCCAGTTTGGTGTAGTGGTTAAGTGCGTGGACTCTAATCTGGGAGAACTGGGTTTGATTCCCCACTCCTCCACTTGCACCTGGCTGGATGGCCTTGGGCAAGCCGTAGTTCTGATAAGAGCTGTTCTCGCAAAAGAGCAGTTTCTGCCAAGAGTTCTCTCAGCCCCACCTACCTCACAGGGTGTCTGTTGTGAGGAGGGGAAGGCGAAGGAGTTTGTAAGCCGCTTTGAGACACCTTTGGGTAGTGAAGGGCGGGGTATAAATCCAATCTCCTCCTCCTCCTCCTCTGTTGACAGCCCTTAAAATGCTTAAAGAGGGTGATCATGTCCCCCCTCAACCTCCTCTTCTCCAGACTGAACATTCCCAAGTCCCTCAGCCTTTCCTCCAGGCTGCTAATCATCCTCGTCGCTCTCCTTTGCACGCGCTCCATTCTGTCCACATCCCTTTTGAAGTAAGGCCTCCAGAACTACACACGATACTCCAGGTGCAGACTGATCAATGCAGCATACAGCGGGACTAGGACATCTTGTGATTTGGATGTCATGCCTCTATTGATACAGCCCAAGATCGCATTAGGCTTTTTTTTTTGCCACGTCACACTGGCTGCTCATATTTAACTTCCGGTCCACCCTTACCTCAATTGTAATGGCTTGTGTTTTAATATTGTAATTTTAAACTGTAAACTGCCTCAAGGAGGCCTCTAAAGAGGTGGCACAGAGATATTCAAAACAAATAATTAATCTGCTGATCAAATTTGTAGTATGACATTTCAAAGCATTCAGTATACAGTGCACTGAAAAGAAAGGGACGTTTACTGTGTTGTGTAGTGGTGGTCAAACTGTCATCAACTCTAGGATTCTATGGACAGCCATAGGTTGGGAATGTGCTAGGTTTGAGTTAAACTGTAGAAGCATCTATCAGACCACAATTTATTACTGACAGTCTAACTTCATTGGGGGAGGGGGGTTTTACCAGTTGTGCAGGCTTGTCTGATGCAGAGCTTCTGGTAATATGAAAACTTATTTAAATACAAATATTTAATAGGTTTAAATTAGCTTTAACAGGGAAAAATTAAACAGCTGGAAACCTACATTTCTACAGTCTAAACTCCTAGAAACGGATGGCTCGGAAGACCTGACCTACCGGATGGATGGGTTCTTCAAAGAGGAGTTGTCTTACTGTGAATGAAAAGGCAAGTGGAGAGTTTTGTTACGTTTCCAACGGTCACTAGGCAACGGGATGCCACCAAAGGGGATGATTCCATAAAGCACTGGGCCAGTCAGAGACATGACACAAAGTGGGTGGGGCCAGAGCCAGGACTTTTTACAAAAAGTCTCTCTGATATTGAGCATCTGCATGTCGTGTCCTATTAGAGTATGATACTTGATTATATCTGCCCACCAGAACTGCTGAGGGAAGAACGTTCAGTCTTGCCAAGGTAAAAGCTCTTCTTAGTTTTGGGCCTGCCAGTTGATAAAAATATTTTGGCAGTTGCATCAGGAGGGCCATTCCCAAATGGAGTATCGAACATACCCTGTGCGCCCTAATAGACGTACTTCTAACATCAAATTTCCTGACTTGGTACAGTAGAGGTAGAAGGATAATTGGGAGAGTGCGAGGGTTGGCAGGTCACCCCTGACCACTGACAGAGGATAGAGTGGGATAGGTTGGGCCAGATCCAGGTTGGGAAACTCCTGGAGATTTGGGGGTGGAGCCTAGGGAGGACAGGGTGGCATCCCTAGGTAGTACAGATATTTGCTACACAGCATGCAACTCACTGAACTGAATGCAGCCCATCAGCAATGTTCTCTCTAAGCTGAGGAGTCTTGTGAGCAAAAAATTCTACTTTGTGAGCTACTGGCATTAAAGTTGTGAGCGAGCGATTTGGCTCCTGTATAAATTAGCTTGCTCTAGAGCCATTCTTCCTGAGCTAAGGCAAAAAACGTGTGAGCTGGAGGCTAAAAAACTGTGAGCTAGCTCACACTAACTCAGCTTAGAGGGAACACTGCCCATCAGCTGTGTACCCCCCCCCCTTATAGTCTGGACCAGGCAACACAAAAAGGAGGTTTGTTGAGCTCTGGTGGGTCACCGTAAATGGCTGGTAAACTTCAGCAAAGTGGGTCAGAAATTGTATTGGGCCATTTATAATTAGTATTTATAAAGTACATTGCTAACCCCCCCCCCCAAAAAAACCATAGCTTCTAAAACTTAAAACATTACCCATAAAACCAAGGGGTCCAAACTGTATCAGCTCCAACCTGTTGCCTACATATTCATATCTCTGGTAAGGTACAACAAAATCTGGGCGGCGGCCAATGCTCCCCCTAAGCTATGGAGTCCTCTGAGCAAAAATTCTACTTTGTGAGCTCCTGGCATTAAAGTTGTGAGCAGGTGATTTGGCTACTGCATAAATTAATTTGCTCTGGAGCCATCCTTCCTGAGCTCGGACAAAAATGTGTGAGCCGGAGGCTAAAAAACTGTGAGTTAGCTCACAGTAACTCAACTTAGAGGGAACACTGGTGGCAACGGAGGGGGGGATAATTCACTGTCAAGGTCCTAATACTAAATTACTGTTAAATCACTGTAAAGCTGAAAGATATCCCTTTGGAATATTCTCCCTTAATATGTTTGCCTGGCACAGATATCATTTGGTCTTGTCCAGTGAACACAGTTCTTATCCCCCCTGCGCTATAGATTTTGGGACTTGGGTACACTATTATTCCTCTTGTATACAGATACTTCAGGTATTTGATTACTATTGCTGTTTTTGTTGCTTTTAAATTTTCTTATTACCCATTAGGCTTTTAAAAAACGTAGCATTATGCTGTCTTGGAAATGGAAAGGCGGGACAGAAATGTTTAAAATAAATTAGTAAACAAACTACTTTTTTCAGTAAAGATAACAGATTTTCTAAAATAGCGTACAACAAAAAAGAGAGGACTTCCGGTTTGCGGAATGGCGATGGTGGTCGCTTTCCCCAGCTTGTGGGGAGGCGATTAGCACACCAGCAGCACGGAGGGGTGCTGCCTCAAGTGGCACCCCCATGAAGCCCTTGCGATGGGTTCCAGGCCAGAGGGTTTCTGAGGGTTAGCCTCTTTGACGGCTTGACACCGGAGAATAGAGGCTTCCCTCTACCCTGATGGTCCTACCACTGAGTGACCTTCGGGTACAAGCTAACTCGACCGGGACAAGCTCAGGAGATTGAGTGGAACAATGAATGAGAGAGTGAGGTCTGAGATATGACCAACAATGAACATGAGTTCGAAGTAAATGGACTATTTTGATAAAATGGAGTACCCCCCCATGGGAAAAGCGGAGCGCAAGGAGGGACGCCTCATAAGCGCATGGACAGACCAATGCAGCAAAGGGGGTAGGGGGGAAATAAATAGCGAGACTATTTTGAGAGACTTACTTGAGTACCGATAGTGAAAAGATGAGTTTTTTGAGCCCCAACAAAGCGGTTTGAAACTGTAAACAAAGAGGCAACATGGCGGCTTCCCGAGGGAAGTTTAAAGCAAAACCAGGCAGCCTGAGTCCAAGACCGGAAGAGGGAACAGACGTCATGAAGTTGTTAGCGGATATGCTGAAGCTGGTAATGGAGAAACTCGGTGGTATTAACCACCAACTGGCCACACTAAACCAAAACTTTGCTCTACAGCAGCGCCAGCTGGCAGAAACAGAGAAGAAAGTGGAGGAAGCAACTGAGAAAATTACAGAGATGGACACTGCAAATAAGAAAATGAAGAAAAGAGTGACAGATGTGGAATCAACACAAAAACTCTAGGAAATCCGTTTGTTACAGCTCCAAAGGGTAAAAGCTAATATGATTCTCAGATTTAAGGGAGTGCCTGAAACTGAAAAAGAAGATCTGAAGAAGACTCTGGGCGAGATTATTGCTCCAGTAACAGGCTTATCAGCAGAGGAGATAGTAAAAGACATGGAGGCTGCCTACAGGGCATACTCCAATTATATTAAAAAAAAATAGCCTGCCTGGAGAGATTGTGGTTAGATTTGCAAGAAGACAGACCAGAGGTGCTATATTAAAGGCAACTTCGGCAAATCCACTGAAATTTGGGAATACAATCATCAAGACTTTAAAAGACATTCCATTTGAAATACGTCAAAAGAGGGAAAGCTACAAGGATCTAAACTCATTTCTTCAAACCAATGGAATTCAGTATCGGTGGGCGATTCCTGAAGATGTCATCTTTAAAATCAATGATAAAAGAGAGAAGATTGACTCCATTTTTAAAGCTAAGGAGTTTTTGAGACGTCAGCTGGGGTCGGGGTGTGGGAATATTGAACAAAATCCTGCGAGGCAAGCCCAGGACAAAGTTCAAGTTCTCACAGGGAGATTGGCAACGGGAGATTGACAAGCAGGGCACAATTTTTCCTGAGTCTGCATAAGTCTGTTATATTACTAAAGAGCACAATGAAGTACTGAAAGTGCAAGCTTTGCAACATTCAAAGATAATCTTGCCTGTGAGAAGAACATAGTGTGATTTTAGCATAGAGGCTCTAACTGTAACTTTTTTCACTGTGCAATGTGTGAGCTGCTTGATTCTAATAAAATGCTGCTGTGACACAGCCTGTCAGATAAACAGGGAGCTTGGTACAGAGAGAGAGACAGAGCTGATCAGTAAGCTTCAAGAAATCTCTGTGTGTGGTGTCGTTATTGAACCCTGACAAAGTCTACATCGGGGGAAGAACTTAAAGATTTTAGAGACAGAAAACCGAAGTAAGGGCAGAAAGACTCTGTAAACCGCTCTTTGAAGTAAAGAAGATGCTCAAGAAGTACTCTCAAAAAATTAACTCACTAACATAGAAGATGTGTAAAACAAGAACTTCACATGTATATTGTGTTACTAACACTTTTATTACTTACATTTAGCTTAACATGGAAGTGATCTCCTTCTCTTGGGTTTTTAGTTAGTGTGGGTATCTTTCCTTTATCCCTAGTTGTATCCCCCTGCTATATTTTTCGTTGTAGTTTAGTAGTCTTATGAAAACTAATAAAAATACCCCCTCGGGGGGTTCAAAAAAGAGAGAGAGAGAGAGGCAAACTCCAGTTCACCAGAGCTCTCATGTGGATAACAGTCATTTCCAGTTTAGAAGGAAAATGAATACCCAGGAAATCATTCAGAATTAATCTTAATGCTTTGAAGCATCAACAGCATGCAGTTTGAGAAAAATATCATTATTTCATCTCAAATCTTATAATCCACAGGGTGGGGGACGGACACACAAAATCCAATTGTCTATGAGTTCTGCCAGAAACTCAAGCTGGTATACTATGGTGTTAACAATAGCTACTGAATTCAAAAATATTAATCCCAGTTTTGAGATTTTCCTTCACAGGACAGAGCTCAGTGATACCTGAGGAGGCAGACTGTCAGTCTCCCAAACTATAGCAGTCTGAAGAACCAGTAAAAGCGTAGCATATGCACATAATACAAAACAGCCAAGATATGTTACAAGGAAAAATTCAATAGACACTTTCTGAAAGTTTCTGGGAACATGGCTTTAATCTGTTTCATCTCGAGCTAAAATGGTGTAGCATCAGTTCCCCTTGTCTTCAGCTTGGGCAGAATTTTGGGACTTTATCAGGATGTAGGGTTGCCAGACTCCAGGTGGGGCCTGGGGATCTCCCGCTTCTACAACTGATCTCCGGCTGACAGAGATCAGCTCCCTTGGAGAAAATGGCTGCTGTGGAGGGTGGGCTCTGTGGCCTTGGACCGTGCTGAGGCCCCTCCCCTCCCCAAACCCCACCCTCTCCTGGATCCACCCCCAAAGTCTCCAGGTATTTTCCAGCCCAGACCTGGCAACCCTAATCTTTCCCCAGCCCCAGAAGATAGTTAGTTGCCTTCATTTTTAATTTACTTCCAACATTTTAAGTGGCAAGAAATGAAACCTAATGTTTGTGGGCCCGGGGCATAGAGGGGAGTGCAGGTGAGGAAGGATACAACCACACACAGCGATTTGGAGAAATAAAAGGCCACAGCTTTATTAAATACACTGCAGGGGCACTGGTGCAGCATGGGGTGAAACACACACACACACACAAAACCTAGGGCAAGGCCCCGGTGGCAGTGCACTACTGCCAGACCCCTCCCACCTCTAAACCATGCGCCTGCTGGACACAGCCTACACGAGGGCAACCAGGATGGTGAGAAGGTTGGAATCCAAGTCTTATGAGGAAAGGCTGAAAGAGTTGGGTATTTTTAGCCTGGGAAAGAGAAGGCTTAGAGGGGACATGATTGCAGTCTTCAAGTATTTTTTTTTATTTAATTTTTTTAATTATTTTTTACTTACTTACAAAACGTCAAGTCTTCAAGTATTTGAAGGGCTCTCATGTAGAAGATGGAGTAGATCTATTCTCTCTTGCTCCGGATTGCAAGACTAGGTCTAATAGGTGGAAATTACAAGGGAGTCGTTACCGGCTAAATATTAGGAGAAATTTCCTAACTGTAAGAGTGGTTGAGAAGTGGAACAGACTGCCTCGGGAGGTGGTGGATGCTCCTTCACTGGACGTTTTCAAGCAGAGGCTGGACGACCATTTTTCAGGTATGTTGTAGGGCTATCTTTCGGCTATAATCCTGCATAGTGCAGGGGGTTGGACTAGATGACCCGCAAGGACCCTTCCAGCTCTAATATTCTAGGATTCTATGATTCTATGACTGCCTGATGCTCTCCTAAGCCCCAGAGCCTACAAAGGCAGTGATGGGGTAAGTGTCAGTAATGGCTACTGTGTACTAGGGAGAAGCGTCCACGGTTTTCAACCTTATCATCAAATTAAGCATTTATATTTTTATTAGAGAATTAACAATTAGTAAACATTATTAATTTACCTTATACGGTTGAAGGAAGAGGGAAGGTGGGGCAAAACAAGGTGCATTTTATTTACTATTTTTTAAAAAAGTAATTTCATCATCATTGTTACTACACTGTAAACAAATAAGAAAATGGTATTTTTAAGCATTTGCTATTCTGGGGCCTGGCTGTCAGGTTTATAGAGAGTTCAAGCAGAGCTCATATTCATAGGGATGTGGGAGATAGTCATGAGATGATAAGATGGACAATGAAAATGGCCAGTCAGCAAAGTAACACTAGGGTTGCCAAACCTCCAAGTGGAGCATAGAGAGCTCTCAGAACTGCAATTGATCACCGGATGAAAGAGATCTGTTACCCCCAAAGAAAATGGCTGCTTTGGAGGGTGGACTCTGTGGCATTATACCCTGCTGCGGTCCCTTACCTCCCTCAACCCCACCCTCCCTAGGCTCCACCCCCAAATCTCCAGAAATTTCCCAACCCTGAGTTGGTTTGTTGTTGTTCAGTTGCACAGTCGAGTCCAACATGACCCCATGGACCACATCACACCAGGCCCTCCTGTCTTTCACCGTCCTCTGGAGTTTGCTTAATTTCATGTTCGTTGCATCGATAACCAGGGGTCTTTTCATAGAAAAAGAGGTGTAGGAGCTCATTAGCATAACATATTAGCATATGCCACACCCCCTGACATCACCGGAAGTGTGTCAGAAGGCTACACCCCCTGACATCATCGGAAGTGTCAGAAGGCCACACCCCCTGACATAACCGGAAGTGTGTCAGAAGGCAACACCCAACGCCCAGGCTCCACTGGACTGTTTTAGATTGCTAGCTATGGGGGAGGGACATGCAGATCTGTCTTCACAGAGGAGGAAAAAATTGTGCCTGAAAAAAAACTTGGTCTTAAAGGTGCCACTGGACTGCTTTGGATGCTTTGGTAGACATTGGGGGGGGGGAAGAAATGCAAATCCTCCCTCACAGAGGAGAGACAGCTTGCATCTGGATAAAACTTGGTCTTAAAGGTGCCACTGGACTGCTTTGGACTGGTAGACATGGGGGGGGGGATGCAGAGTCTCCTTCACAGAGGAGAGACAGATGGCACCTGAATAATTTCCCCCCCACCTTCTTCAACTATCCTCCCAGGCCTAAGGGCACAGAGACTCACTTTGCAAACCACCAGAACACCAGATCACCTCTGGCACGCTGCAGAGGCCGCCCCCCCCCCACCTTCTTCAACTAACGTCCCAGGCTTGAGGGCACAGAGACTCACTTTGCAAACCACCAGAACACACCAGATCACCTCTAGTACGCTGCAGAGGCCAACTCCCCCCCCCCACATTCTTCAACTAACGTGCCAGGCTTAAGGGCACAGAGACTCACTTTGCAAACCACCAGAAAACACCAGATCGCCTCTGGCACGCTGCAGAGGCCGGCTCCCCCCCACACACACCTTCTTCAACTAACGTGCCAGGTTTAAGGGCACAGAGACTCACTTTGCAAACCACCAGAACACACCAGATGGCCTCTAGCCAGGGACGGGAGGAGGAGATCTTTCCTGGGGTGTGCGGCTCCGCACGCCTCTGGGAAGATGGAGGATGGGGCTGGGGTCCTTGCCTGGGCTGTGCACAGTGGCCCGAGGGAGGCAGGCAGGGACAGGGGGGAGAGATCTTTCCTGGAGTGCTGGCTCCAGGAAGATGGAGGACAGGGCTGGGGGGGGCTTGCCTGGGCTGCGCACAGCGACCCAAGGGAGGCAGGAAGGGATGGGGGAGATCTTTCCCAGAGCGTGTGGCTCCGGGAAGATGGAGGACAGGCTTGGGGGGGCTTGCCTGGGCTGCACGCAGTGGCCCCAGGCAGGCAGGAAGGGATGGGGGGAGAGATATTTCCCGGAGCACGTGGCTCCGGGAAGATTTAGGACGGGACGGGGAGGAAGCTAACGCACCCTCCTGCTTCTGCCTTCTTCTGCAATGGAATGAGGCTGGAAGCAGAGGGCGGCCGGAAGCAGGGGGTGGGGCTTCGCCATGTGCCTGCCCCCCTGGCGCCTCACTCCCAGAGCGCCGTACCGGGGCACTCCGGCCCCATCCGAGGCCTGTCGATAACACTGTCTAACAATCGCATCCTTTGCCATCCCCTTCTTCTTTGACCTTCAGTCTTTTGCAGCATCAGGGTCTTCTCTAGTGAGTGCTCCCTTCTCATTGGGTGGCCAAAGTATTTGAGCTTCAGTTTCATTATCTGGCCTTCCAGGGAACAGTCAGGGTTGATTTCCTTTAGGATCGACTGATTTGATCTCCTTGCAGTCCAAGGGACTCTCAAGAGTCTTCTCCAGCACCATAGTTCAAAAGAATCTATTCTTTGGCGCTCGGCCTTCCTTATGGTCTAACTCTCGCAGCCATGCATTACTATGTTGGCAGCCCTATGTAAAACAGGACTTGAAACAGAAAGAGTTTTCCTGAGCAGGTCTTTTTTTCCTCATGCAGCATCCTCCCACTTAGCCAGCATGTTTTCGCCTGAGGTATTTCTGCTCTCTTTGAGACTGACCATATTCACATTCTTTGTGATTTGTAAATTGCATTACCGCTGTGTGACTAACTTGTGTGTGAGTCACTTGCTATTTTTTACCAGGGTATGTGTTGCTATTTAACGACTCGTGTGAGCTTTTCCCATTCCTTTCGTGCCAGCTTTGGTACGAGTCTGTCTGTAGGGTTAACTTTGCCCTCTGACAGCCCTAATAGTGTCACAGTTTGTTTACTGCAGCTATTTGCAAGGCACACAAATCGTCACATGACTCATACTGCCGCAGCATATACATGTTAGCAGTCAGCTCATAGGCCTCCGACTTTTACTCACTGCAGCGCATGCTCAGTTAAAGTGATTTCTACCAAACACTCACACTCACTGTCTGAACAATGAGTCAAAGATGGAGAGTGATGCCTAAGACCATGTGCCATGATCTTATGTATGAGGCTGAAGGGGAGCTGCCTGTAAGGCCTCAAAGCAACCTTTTTCTCACACACCAGCCTTTGGGCCTTTCTGCGTATTTTAATGCAGGCCGACGTTTCCCAGGCACCCCCCAAGCCTCAGGCCTGGACTCAAGAAAATGGAGGGAAAACAGGAGGCAATCGGCTTGCCAGGTCCCCTTGTGGCTCCATCGGGGGGATTTGGGGGGTGTTCTGGGGGCGGGCGGGGATGCCCCTGTTGTAAATCGAGATCAGACAGCTCTTTGTTTAATGAGTGATTTCAGTTTATTAGAACAGAACACAGAACACACAGAACAACCCCAACTTATATACAGTTTGGAACTGGCTAAACCACACCCCTAGAACAGTAAGGTCCAATCATAAGTGAGTGCTTAGGACCAATAGGGTTTGTTCCCGCCGAAAGTCATAGTATTCCCTGATTGGTCCATTGCACAATGGCATCCAATCAGGCTGTTGATCTTACGATACCAACAGTCTATGGAACTTGTGACTGAAACTCGGGCTCATTCTACAATTCAGGCTATCCATACAACACAATAAATAACAGCCCCCAAGCCCAAGCCACAGCCATCCACAGCCACCCCTCTCCCTCTGCTCCTGCAGAGATTTAAAGGGCTTCAGCTGATCGGCAGGAGCACATGGCCCGCCGATCAGCTGGAGGGTCCTTTAAATCTTTCAGCAGGGAGGGAGAGGGGCTGTTGCCAGCCGCAGCTCTGCTCTCAAAAAGACCATTTAAAGGGTCTTTTTGTGAGTGGGGTGGGTGCCGCGGCCCATGTGGGGCTGGTTTCTCAGTGGCAATTTGTCGCTTGGGATTCAGGCCCTTGCCACAGCCCTGCTCGCTGCAAGCAGTGCAGTGGTGCATGGGCCTGAATCCCAAGTGGCAAACTGCAGCTGGTGAATCAGCCCTGGTTTCCACAGCCCCCACCCCACTCACAAAAAGACCCTTTAAAGGGTCTTTTTTTTGCCTGCGGAGCTGTGGCTGGCGACAGCCTCTCTCCCTCCCTGCTGAAAGATTTAAAGGACCCTCCGGCTGATTGGCGGCCCACCTGCTCCCTGCCGATCAGCTGAAGCCCTTTAAATCTCTGCAGGAGGGGAGGGAGGGGGTGGCCACGGCCTGAGGGTGGGCCTTGGGGCGGGACTTGCCCCACCGGCCAGCTGGTTGGTGGCATATTGGAGCCCCCAGATGTGGGGAAGCACCCGCCCGGACCTGGGAGCTGGCAACCCTAGGAGGCAATCACTGGTGAGGAGGCAGAACTTTGACAAAGAGCCTATGCACAGGGAGGGAGGGAGGGGAAAGTGTTCCTTCTAGGGTTACCAGCTCCTACTCACAAAACTCATGGAAAACTGGTCAAGAGCGTTTCTCCCAAAGTCACACCATAAGCTTCGTACCGTGCCTCCCTCCAACAAGTCCAACACTCGGCTGACTGCATCGCAATGGCTCATTATAGCCACACAATCCACTCCCCCCTTGCTTCGTCCACTGTCTGGCTCCATAATCAGAGTAGACACATGATAGGAAGGCAGCCGAAGAGGTCTGAGGCCTCCCGCTTTCAACATCGTTGCACTTTTTTTGTGCATTGTCTTTTTAAAAAAGAAAAGAAAAAAGCCAAAGTATGATCTGAGGTGGGGGAGGACAAACAAGTTTGTGCACACGTACACCCACTCACGTAATTGCTAATTTGAGACATCAAACTGCCCAGTTTACATCACTCGGGAAGGCAAGACACTATATTTCATTGCTAGAGACACTTGCCGTCAACAAGGTTCAGCGGGCAATTTATTCAATTTCGTATTTCTTTTAGCTGGACCGTCCCTGTTTCTGGGATGCTTAATGCGGTTCATGCCTCCTAGAAAAAAATACCTACTGTATCTTCATTTATTCGTATGGCCTGTCATCAGGACATGAAAACAAGGGTCGCGCAGGGGACACGCAAGGACAGGAGGCAGCTGAACAGGTAAACTTTGCAAGATAAATTGGTTTCTGGAAATGGACAGGAAAATAACACACACACGCCCAGCTCTAAGGAGCATGATTCATTATTTCACCCCCCGGTGTTCACATTAAGTTTTATTTGATTACTGTACTGTACTGTACCATGGGCAAGAGGGTTTATGTATGCTTTGAACAGCAGCAAGATCCTCAGTGTAGACCAGAGGTCATTTCGGGGGGGATCACGGGGGATCACAGTTCCCCCGGGTGAGGTACGGGGGCGGGGCACATGACGAAGCCCCGCCCCCTGCTTCCGGCCGCCCCGCTTCCGGCCCTCATTCAGCCAGGAGGAGGCAGGAGAAGAGGGAGGGTAAGTTGCTTCCTCCCTGCCTCTCCACACCCATGCCTGTCTGGGGCCAGGGAGGGCCTTGGCTGGGCTTCCTTGCACTCCCGCCGGCCTTGCAAGTCCACCGCCGGGCCCCTCATGGGGCTCGACAGTGGAGCTGCAAGGCCGGTGGTGGCGGCCGGGACCGTTGGGGGCGGGGTGTGTGGCCTTATGACACACTTCCGGTGATGTCAGGGGGTGTGGCATATGCTAATGAGTTATGCTAATGAGTTCCCCTAGCTCTTTTTCTACGAAACGACCCCTGGTGTAGAGTCACACTCTTTTAAGTCCACTGAAGTCAAAGGTGTTAGAAGGGTGGAACTCTGTGTAGGACTGCAGCATACGATTCTAAAACTAGGACCATATCCACAAGATAAAACTACTAAGAAGGAGGAGATGCCCTGAAATGGGACAGAAATGTTGCCTTCATGATATCTGAATGACCATTGTGGAAAACACAGAACTTGCTATATGCACGGTGCTTTTGAAGAGTACATCCTGTTTCAGTGAATCTGGATTGTGGAAATGGAGGCACCATCTCCAGCGACACCCAGGTCTGCCTCAATCCAATGTTTTGCCTTGGCCTTTCTTTAAGGGGCAGCACAGCAGGGGGGTATGCCACTTCTGGAAGGAATGCAAACTTCGGATCTGTGTCAGATCAATCTTATCTCCCCCCCCCCTCCAGTGATCTATTATGTAGTGAGAGAAACTGAGTAGAAGAGAAGAAGAAGAAGAGATTGGATTTATACCCCGCCCTTCACTTGGAGTCTCAGAGCGGCTTACAAACTCCTTTCCCTTCCCCTCCCCACAACAGACACCCTGTGAGGTGGGTGGGGCTGAGAGAACTCTGACACAAACTGCTCTTTTTCAAGGACAGCTGTGCCAGAGCTTGTGACTGACCCAAGGTCACATCAGCAGGTGCAAGTGGAGGAGTGGGGAATCAAACCCGGTTCTCCCAGATTAGAGTCCACACACTTAACCACTACACCAAACTGGCCTTCTTGACCTTGATGTGAGTGACTCAGCATGCCTGGACATTGTGTGTGTGTGTGTGTGTGCTGCATTCACTCTGTGTATAGGTTTCATTGGGGTTTTTTATGTAGAAAAAGCCCAGCAGGAACTCATTAGCATAATAGGCCACACCCAACAGCAGAAACGTATTAGCATATTAAGCCACACCCCTGGCAGCACAGCTCATTAGCATATTAGGCCACACCCCACATGTTACCAGAAGTGTGGTCATCCAGCCACACCCACCTTTTGCTTCTTATTCTGTTTACTTTGTTTGTTGTCAAAACCCAGGGCTTTTTTGTAGCAGGAACTCCTTTGCATGTTAGGCCACACACCCCGAATGTAGCCAGTCCTAATGAGTTTCTGCTGTTGGGTGTGGCCTATTATGCTAATGAGTTCCTGCTGGGCGTGGCCAACTCAGGAGCCAGCCGGAACTCTGTTCCTGTGTGTTCCTGCCCCAAAAATAGCCCTGGCATCTCCTTGAATGCAATGCCTCTCTTTGTCTTAACCTGGAAGCTGCCCTGTGACTCCTCCTCTCACTTTGTCCTCTCACTCGCTTCCATGGCCTTCCATGGAGACGCATTTCTCATCAGGTTTCTCCTGCAGATACAATGCTCTCATACATCCACGCGCATAGGGTTGCCAGGTCTCTTTGAGCAGCCAGCAGGTGTGGGGGTGCTTATTGGGAGCAGGAAGGAACACCCGGCATTTCAGTGATGTGCCTACATGACCTGGAAGTGATGTGGGGACCTTGAGGGTGTCAGGTGGCAGTGCTCTGGTTTTGGGGCAAAACTCTATAGTAGAATTCGCTACTACCTTAGAGTGTTCTCCCCAAAACCAGAGTGTCACCCCCAATGTGCCTACCTCACTTCTGTGTCACGTAGGCACATCACTTTAATTTCCAATGTTCCTCCCTTCTGGGGGGCTAATAACCCCCCTCCAGTGGCCAGCTGGCCGATGGCGGAGAGGTGGAGAGTGGCATCAGGACCGGAACCAGCCTGGTTGCAACCAAAATGTGAACTGGATCTACTTGGATAAATGTAAGTTTTCCTTTTTTGCAATATACTTCTTGGGAGATCTATTTACTGCACTCAGCATCATGCTTTTATGACCGGGCAAGCTCTGCTATGGTCGCAATCACACACAGAATTAGCCGCACCAAAGGTGCGAATGCCGGGCGGATTATAAGGGTGCGATCACATGAGAACATCCACCAAGCATCCCGCATCCATTGGCAACCCGTTTTGCTCCACCACAGAAGCAGGGCAAAAAGACACTAGGGAAAGTCCGGTAGCAAATGGGCTGCTACGGGCCACGAATGGACTTTCCCCTGTGTGATTACTGCAGCGTGCTCCCATGACGTTGGGATGGTCTGATCAGGCCATCCCAACTCCATGCTGCTGTTTTCCCCCACGTTTCAGTATGTGCATCATCGCACACTGCATAGGGAGCACTCAGTGTGGAGATGCAAATCATGGATCCCTCGTTGAAGCACACTGGAAACACATGGCAATACCCCCCCCCCCGATTCACCCGCGCTTGCATCTGTCCACACAGTGGCAGGCTGCCCCCGCAGCTCCCAGGGACCGCAAATGCGGGTCAAATTCCTACGGAGCAAATAGCCTCGCTTCCCCCCCACCCCCCGTGTTATCTCGCGTGTGTGATTGCAACCAGGGCATTATTACCCTTTAAGGTTCCTCCTCTCCCCCAACCCCACCGTCCTCAAACACTGTCCTCCCCATACTTCACCCCAAACCTCCAAGGATTTCCCATCTCAGAGTAGGCAACTTTAGTTCATACACACGTCACCCTCGTGCAACCCTGATCATGTTGCAAGCCCACCAGCAATCCTATAGACTCTTCAGGGTGAGTTTGTTGTCTGAAATGGGCCATCATTCCTGATTAGCCCTAGCTGTACATTTCAACCACTTCTTTCCCATATCAGATAAGGTATGAATTTTTCACATGGGTCAGATTATGTCTTCGGGGAAGGGGCAGAAGGAATATTTGTCGAGAGTGGTCAGCCCTCATACAGGGCTCTTTTTGTAGAAAAAGCCCAGCAGGAACTCATTAGCATAATAGGCCACACCCAACAGCAGAAACCCATTAGCATATTGGGCCACACCCCTGACAGCACAGCTCATTAGCACATTAGGCCACACCCCCATGTTACCAGAAGTGTGGTCATCCAGCCACACCCACCTTTTGCTTCTTATTCTGTTTCCCTTGTTTGTTGTCAAAACCCAGGGCTTTTTTGTAGCAGGAACTCCTTTGCATGTTAGCCAATCCGAATGAGTTTCTGCTGTTGGGTGTGGTCTATTTCCTGCTGAGTGTGGTCAACTTGGAAGCCAGACGGAATTCCGTTCCTGTGCGTTCCTGCCCCCAAATAGCCCTGATTGCAATCTATATTAACCAAATATCCCAATACTTGAATCTGAGAAATGTTCTTTATTTCTACACTGGTCTTCCTGGCAACTCAGAGAGGTTTCTAACATTATTTATTTAATTTAAACATTTCTATGCTGCCTTTCTACCCAAACAGAATGATAAGGCAGAATAACACACAGTGGAATATAAACCAGAATAACAACACACCACACCACAATAGATAGCAAACATCAGTATCATCATGACAACAGTCCCGCCCCCCAAATAAGCTAAAACATGAAGTTAGTAAGAATCCCCCTTGAAAAGCTCTGCTTTGGAGAATTTTTGAAAGAACAGTGAAGGCGGTACAGCCGTCCCATCTCTGGACAGGCTGTTCCACAGAGGACGCTGTTGTGCCTGTGGAGTTGTTGATCTGGCTTCTCTCAGACAGGGGGTTGGAAAGCAAACCCGTCTGGATGTAGCAAAGCAATCACATGGGCTCAAAGACAGGAAGAGGAGCTTTTTGACTTTCCACTTTGATGTTCATTAGATTTGAAATTGTATTCCCTTAACACTGATGATGCTTCTTAGGCTCTTGTTAAAACACTGAAGGAACCACTTAGTTTTGCTTTCCAATAATTTGTCTATCAGTGACAAGCAGATGGATTCGTTTAGCTTCTGTGCCACAGAGACCTGGAAGGCTACAGGGGAACGGAATCATGCCTGTAGCTGCTTTATACTTGTATATCATTCTCCCCTTAGGAACCGGCCTTTGTTGGGAGACAGTTTTTAGGATGAATGGATTGGTGGACAATGATGCCACTGCATTTTGGGTCAGCAGCAGAGCTACACCTGAACTACCTTTCTGCGAAATCAAGCACGTTGCAAAAGAGGCCCACTGGTATTGAGAGTAAGAAGCTAAATCGGAGCTGATGCAAGGAGCAGGAATTCCTCCAGCATGTAGATTGCTGAACTTAAGCACTTCAGCCCAGACTTAAGCTATTTTATACATCAAGGCTGGGATCTAAAAGTTGTTGTTCAGTCGCACAGTCGAGTCCGACTCTCCGCGACCCCATGGACCAGCTCCCGCCAGGCCCTCCTGTCTTCCGCCGTCCTCTGAAGCCAGCTCAATTTCATGTTCGTTGCATCGATGACACTGTCCAACCATCTCATCCTTTGCCGTCCCCGTCTTCTTCGACCTTCAATCTTTCCCAGCATCAGGGTCTTCTCCAGTGAGTGCTCCCTTCTCATTGGGTGGCCAAAGCTTCAGCTTCAGGATCTGACCTTCCTGGGATTATCTGGGATCTAAAAGACCACATAACTAACTGCATGTGACAGGTGAATTTAGACACTGTCATCCCACGCTAAGGCTTGCCAACCCCCAGGTGGTACCTGGGGATCACCTGGAGAAAATGGCCTCTTTGGAAGGTGGGCTCTGTGGCGTTATATCTCATTGAAGCCCCTCCCTTTCCTAAACATGGGGTAATTTATTCAAAGGGCACAAGGCCCGTTTCATCAGGTCTTCAATACCATATTCATTTTCATTTATAGTCTCCCTTTCTCACTGGGACCCAAGGCAGATTACAAATATTTTTTACCACCTATGCCCTGTGCCAATATTATTTCCAGCCTGAGCCCGCCGATAGTGGAACTTACTGCTGAATGTATGTTTTCGTATGCACTTTACCACAGCTGTACCGCCATGGCTTGGTAAATTGTTTTTAATAGCTATGTTGTGTGTTTTTATATCGACATTTATATTGTTTTATCCAGGGCTCTTTTTGTAGAAAAAGCCCAGCAGGAACTCATTAGCATAACAGGCCACACCCAACATCTGAAACTCATTAGCATATTAGGCCACACCCTGCCACCACAGCTCATTAGCATATTAGGCCGCAGCCCCGTGTTGCCAAAAGTGTAGTCCTCCAGCCACATCCACCTTTTGCTTCTTATTCTGTTTACCTTGTTTGCTGTCAGAACCCAGGGCCTTTTTTTGTAGCAGGAACTCCTTTGCATGTTAGGCCACACACCCCTAATGTAGCCAATCCTAATGAGTTTCTGCTGTTGGGTGTGGCCTATTATGCTAATGAGTTCCTGCTGGGTGTGGCCAACTCAGGAGCCAGCCGGAACTCCGTTCCTGTGCAGTCCTGCCCCAAAATAGCCCTGGTTATATCTATTGCTATCTGTGTAAGCCACTCTGAGCCTGCCTTGGCAGGGAGGGTGGGGTTAAAAAAAAATCAAATAAATAAATAAATAAATAAACACCACCCTCTTCAGGCCCCACCCCCAAATCTCGAGGTATTCCCCAACCCAGAGGTGCCAATCCTACCCATGCTGCATCACAAACTACTTCTGAAGCCAAGTGAACTTTCAGACTCAGCTTGTGATAGGGAATGTGGGGTGAGCTTCTCCCAGTTCTCCCAATTTGGGCAAGCTGAGCTCTCCTCAGAGATAGAGTTGCCATGAAACGTTCAGACTGCTGGGAACTTCCATTTCTCCCCTCCCCTCTTTGTTCAGCCTGATCCCATGCATATTTATTCTGATGCAATTCCCATTGTATTGAATGGGGCCTTACTCGCAGGAATGTGCACATCCCTCTCCTTGCCCTCTCTCTCTCTCCCAGAAACCCTCTGACTGGGCAAGTCAAGTTCACAGCCAGAAGGACAGTCACGTCAATCACACCTTTGGTTACTTTCCTCTTCCATGCAGGTGTACTTTGAAGTCAGACGAATCGTGTCCAATGCCATGCAGAGTTCAGAGCCAAACTGCAAGTGACACAAAATGGGTGCGTTCAGACATGGCGTTTGCAACGGTATAGGTGCCAGTTGCAATCGGTGTACTTACCGGCGTTCACACATAAAACATCTGCCTTCCGTCCCTAACCATTGCAAACCCTATAAACCATTGTACTCTGCCACTAGGTCCCCAAGTGGTGGTATCCTGAGTACAATGGTTGTAATCGCTTAACCCCCCCCCATCTGATCACTCTCCACCGTTGCAGAGCCGCTTCCGATTTTCGCCGGCCGTTTTTTTTAAAGGTCGGCAATATGCGCTTAGGCGAGGCTTCGCCCTGGCATTTGTTTATCAAGAAAAAAAGAAAAGGGCCTTAGTTTAGCATTTCAGAGGCATCCGGGACCTCAGGGAGGCTACTTTGCTCTTTAAACTTTAAAGGTAAGTCCTTACCTTTAAAGTTTAAATGCAAGACAGGTTTTTTTGCGCATGCGCGAAGATCGCCATTCTATGGATGGCTGCCTATGCGCATGCTCAAACTGAGTTTTAAAAAAACCCAAAAAAACGTTGATGCCTGCTGTGTGTGGACGGGCATACAGCGATGGGATCCGCAGACAGGAGGTGAGTGTGATCGCGTTTCAGCCGGCATAAACTGCAACGGTTCCAACCGGTACAGTTTATGCCGGCTGAAACGGCACGTCTGAACGCACCCAATGTGTGTTAGTTTGAGTGCGCTGGGATTCCACGTGTTTTGCACCCCCTCTGCTGTGCACTGGCTGCTGTAGTCCCATGTGCTACCATTCCCGTGTTCCCCAGCCACAAGTTTTGCAACTGCTGAAGGAACAAGACCAAGTAAATGGAACCATGGCCAGCTGAACACTTGGGTGCGCTGTCAGATGTTCAGGGGGCAGCACAGCACAGAAGATGAACCCGTGAAGCCACAGCTACATGGTAAAGGACAGGCAGGCAACACTTGATGGAACCTGTGTACAATGTTGTTACAGCTGTCGTATATGTCACTTCTGTTTTGGCTCTTAGATGCAAAAACAGACCAATTCAAAGTTATGAGGGGAGGAGCTCTTGTGCAGGTGCCCACTCTCTTTAGTAATATTTCCGGACCCTCGGGACCGCCTCTCCCAGTATGCCCCTGGAAGAGCTGGACAGGCAGGCAACACTTGATGGAACCTGTGTACAATGTTGTTACAGCTGTCGTATATGTCACTTCTGTTTTGGCTCTTAGATGCAAAAACAGACCAATTCAAAGTTATGAGGGGAGGAGCTCTTGTGCAGGTGCCCACTCTCTTTAGTAATATTTCCGGACCCTCGGGACCGCCTCTCCCAGTATGCCCCTGTAAGAGCGTTACGGTCAGGGAATAAGAACTCCCTGGTGGTTCACGGCCTGAGAGACGTCCGGCTGTCCTTGGCCATGGCCAGGGCTTTCTTGGCCTTGGCCCCCGCCTGGTGGAACACTCTGCTGGAAGACATCTGTGCCCTGCGGGAGCTGTTACCTTTCCGCAGGGCATGTAAGAGATGTTCCGCCGGGCCTTTGGTTGAGGACAGCGATGGAGGCACTCTTTGGCACTCTCATATATTTCCTCATCATTCGTAACCCCTCCCCCCAGGGAAGCTGGGGAGCTGGAATTTTTCCCGTCATCTTGTATATCGCATGTATACTGTTTTTATCTATTGGTACTTATTGGGGTTTTTTTAACTTAGTTGTAAATTGAGATTTAATAATAATAATAATAATAATAATAACAACAACAACAACAACGATGATAGTAATAATAATAGTAATAATAATAATATTATTTCCAGACATAACAATCTGGGGCAGAGCTTGTTTCCAAGATAAGAACATAAGAGACGCCACTGTTGGATCAGGCCAATGGCCCATCTAGTCCAACACTGTCACACAGTGTCCAAAAATACCAGGTGCCATCACATATTAGTGAACTGCTTCAGCAACTCTGACTTTTCTCTTTAAAAAACAAAGGTTTTTTTTTTAAGATATGCATTTTAAGAATATACAGAGCACCCAAAGTCTTCGGTCATTAAAAGGGCTCTTTTAATCTCTATCTAGAAATGGTCACTCTTGAATGGACAGAACAACTCAAAATGTCACCAGGAATGCAGTTTCTGCCGACTCTGTAGTTGTTTTCCTACAAACCTGGGCAAAAGTGGGTCTCTTCTATTCCGTTTCGACACAGTGAACTTCAAAAGAACACTTCAATAGTTACTAATCAATCCACACCTTTGACAGGTATATATAAACCTCAGAAAAGTCTGCTTCCATTCTCAAATGATGTCTGCACAATTATTTTTTAAACGCTGAAAAACAGTAATCTAAGGGGCCCTTTCCTGCTAACAGAAATCTTAATGTAGCACACAGTTAGTTTCTGCATAATACAACCTGTGCCTCCCCACTGTAGGCTTCTATACAAGGCTTCAGACAACCAGCTTGCAAGACAGGGGAGTGATTGATTACATGTGTAACAACAAGCAATGACATCTTGAATGCCCAGACTGAAGGGGCTTGGCACAAAACAGCCAAATTTTTTTGTTCTAAAGATGAAACCCATCAAATGTATTAGACAACATCTCTGATCAGCTGAAAAGCTCTCTGCCTCAGTACGCTTGCAAAACTGGCTCTTTGATTCGTTTGCCTCTAGGCCAAACTAGCAACCCACTCAATACAGCCAGGGAGACAATGCAACACAGATTCCCCTTGGTGGAGGAAGAACCTGGTGCCCAGACTGGCTACACATGTGTACTCACATTGCAATGCGCATTCAGATAGTAGGTGGGTACCCAGTATGGTCCCTATTTCCACTGTTACAGCGGCCCATTCTGCATCTAGCATTCGCTCCGCTGTCTTACCAAACCGAAGCTGGAACAGAAATTTCCCTCTACATTGCATGCCGGTTTCACTTTCTTTGATTTTCAGATTTCATGGTAACCTCCACACTGCATGCTGGTTTCGCTTCCTTTGATCTCTCATTTTTATGGTACTGCCTGCATAGATTTATGGCCGTTTTATGGCCATTCAGGGGTGACTCGGCAGTCAATACGGCAGGCGGGCCTGGGGTATTTGAATGTGTTTCTGAGCCACATCTTTTTCTGTTCCGGTGTGGGTTTGGTAAAACAACGGAGCGAATGCTAGATGCAGAATGGGCCAGCAGAAATCGAAACGTGCACCTACAGCCACTGAACAGGGTTGTACACACATTCCAGTGTCTGAGAATGCCTGTATCAGGGCCAAACTAGCACGATGTGTCATCATTCGCATACATCTCCCTCTCAGATTGCCACATAGTAATGATAAAGGTGAGCTAAAAGATTATTTTAATCTGGGTTATAGTGGAGCCTGAATATCTATTCATTTGTTATATTTATATTCTGCTATTTCTTTTTTAATTGAAATGTTCATGGCAGTTGATATAGAATCATAGAATCCCAGAGTTGGAAATGGCCATACAGGCCATCTAGTCCAACCGCCTGCTCAGTGCAGGATCCGCCTAGAGCATCCCTGACAAGTGTTTGTCCAGCTGCTGCTTAAAGACGGCCAGTGAGGGGGAGCTCACCACCTCCCTAGGCAGCTGATTCCACTGTTGCACAACTCCTACCTTCCCGCCCTTAATTTAAACCTATTATTGTGAGTCCTATCCTCTGCTGCCAACAGGAACAGCTCCCTTCCCTCCTCTAAGTGGTAAAGGTAAAGGTTCCCTTGCTCGAAAGCCAGTCGAGTCCGACTCTAGGGTTGCGGTGCTCATCTCCGTTACCAAGCCAAAGAGCCAGCGCTGTCCGAAGACGTTTCCGTGGTCATGTGGCCGGCATGACTAAACACCAAGGCGCACGGAACGCTGTTACCTTCCCACTGAAGTGGTACCTATTGATCTACTTGCAACTTCTTGCTTTCGAACTGCTAGGTTGGCAAGAGCTGGAACTAGAGACGGGAGCTCACTCCGTCATGCGGTCTCGAACTGCTGAACTACTGACCTTTCACAGCCTGCAGTTCAGCGTCTTAACCACTTGAGCCACCGCAGCTCCTAAGTGACAGCCCTTCAAATGCTTAAAGAGAGCAATCATGTTCCCCTTCAACCTCCTCTTCTCCAGACTGAACATTCCCAAGTCCCTCAGCCTTTCCTCATGGGGCTTGGTCTCCAGGCCACCGATCATCCTCATTGCTCTCCTCTGCACACGCTCCATTCTGTCCACACCCTTTTTGAAGTGAGACCTTATAATCTGGAGATCAGTCTTAATTCCACGAGACCTCCAGGCCCCACCTGGAGCTTACAGAAACGGAGGGTCGCAGTGTTAGGAAGATATGCAAAAGTATATAGCGCTGTGTATAATAGATGTATGTTCAAGGTATATCCATTTTGGGCTTTTTCTTTTTTTCTTTTTCTATACTGCTATGTAAATATCAGTATCAGATATGATTAAAAATAGGCTTCACCCGAACAAAACATCAAAGTGCAGGTTTACATCCTGTTCAGATATTCAGACAGCACCTTGTTAGGATCACAATTACTAGTCCCACGGGACTCTCGTAATTGACCCGTTTCGAATACAATCTTTTTCAAGAGGATGTATATACAGGACATAAGGCGCAATAATTTCTCTTTGTGAGCACAAAAACTCTTAAGGTAGCAGCATATTTCCTAGGGTCCAGTCGGAACTGAAATAAACAAAAATATTAAGACATCAATAGAATTTTATTCATCCTTATTTATAATTATTGAAATTATTAAAAGGGGTAAGTGAGCAAGGGGTAAATGAGCTCTTTTACCTTGAACATACATCTATTATACGCAGTGCTATATACTTTTGCATGAGGGGCTTGGCAGTCCTGTTCAGAGTAAGAATTCTACAAAAGCCAGAAGGGCCACAAATTTCAACGAAAACTAAATGTGAAACCAGTTGGATGGCTCTTGCATGAGGAAATAATCCATGAGCCTGCCGAGGCAGGGAAGGCGGGATACAAGTAAAATAAATAAATAATTGCATAAATAGTAATTATGTGTGTAAGGGCTGTGGTGGCTCAAGTGGTTAAGACGCTGAACTGCAGACCAGAAGGTCAGTAGTTCAGTAGTTCGAGGTCCGAGTGCCGCATGACGGAGTGAGCTCCTGTCTCTGGTCCCAGCTCCTGCCAACCTAGCAGTTCGAAAGCAAGAAATTGAAAGTAGATAAATAGGTACCACTTCGGTGGGAAGGGCACAGCGTTCCATGTGCCTCAGCATCTAGTCATGCCGGCCACATGACCACAGAAACATCTTCGGACAGCGCTGGCTCTTCGGCTTGGAAACGGAGATGAGCACCACATCCCTAGAGTCAGATTCGACTGGCTTTTTGAGCAAGGGAAACCTTCACCTTCACCTAATTATGTGTGAAATTAAATGGATCTCAACATTTATAGGGAGTAAATGCCTGTGCAGCCTTCTATTGCTACAGAATTTTACCTAGACTGAAACGTGAGATTAATCTACAGGGTGCTCATCACAGCAAATGTCTACAGCAATTCTGAAGGCACTGAGCAGAACTTCGAAGTGGCTTGCACGCTTCTGAAAGCCGCACAACCTGTTCAAGAAGCACAGTATCCTCTCGTAATAGTTTACATCATGTGACTGGATACGAAACCTAGCAGAAATGGCAGTCTTCTATTTGGAGATCGAAAAGCCGGCTGTCTGATATGCATTTCTGCAACAGCAATTTTTGTTGCATGTCTAAAGCATGCTTAAAGCATGTAATCCGGTACTGAGCTGGCAAACAAACAGCAACCAAAATGTTCCCTCTAAGCTGTAGAGTCTTGTGAGCTAAAATTCTACTTTGTGAGCTACTGGCATTAAAATTGTGAGTGAGCAATTTGACTACTGTATAAATTAGTTTGCTCTGGAGCCATCCTTCCTGAGCTAAGGCAAAAATGTGTGAGCCGAAGACTAAAAAACTGTGAGTTAGTTCACACTAACTCAGTTTAGAGGGAACACTGGAGTTCCATCCGCGCAAGTTGCCTCAAAGTGCCTCCCATCTAATAACCCCCATCTCACTTCTTGGATTTGCCAGTGCAAACTTGGGTACATAGGCAGCAAACACATGTAATAAAGTGTGAATCAGACCTTAAAACACCACTGTTTCAGGACTTCAGAGACAGCCATTATAGAAGAGGCAAACCAAACAGAAGGAGAAGCTTAAGGACTGAATCCATACGTTTATGAATTTCTGTACTGTTCCCTGAGTTCTCCTGAATACATTTCAGCATTTTAAAATATACCACACTTCATCTTCAAAACAACATTAAACTTGCCCATCATTTCAGCCCAGAGTTTAAAATTCAGGACCATTATTAAGTCTCTGTAAAGTCAAAGTAACTGGATTTTCTCTCAATAGTCTGCTCCAGAGACTTCTTTTTTTTCCATTTTCTTCTTCTTTCCCAACATTCTAATAGCAAACATATCTGCTTTTAAAAGGAGTCTCTTCAATTCAGTGGTCTGTATCTACCACTGGATTTTGGCCTTTAAAAGACATTGATTTTTTTCCCCTGACTTTAGAGAGTACAAATGTCACTGTTGGATATAGTAATTGAACAACGGAATATATTTGGAGGCTGCATAGAGTCTTTTGGGGACCTTAGCTTGGTTTCTCCATCTAATAACCAACAACAGTTCATTAAAAATGTCCAACTTTCATGGGCAGTTCTAATATGGGGGATATTGGAGAGATTCCCCCCTCTATGAGGTTGATACTAGTATATAAAATACTTTGTTTTCCAAAACAAGTTTTGGGATTATACCCAATATCAGCACAATTATTCACCTTCCTCTGGGAGAAGCAGTTGGAAAACACAAGTATGCTGATATGCCTGAACAAAGGAGACTGTAAGCAAGAGCCGGAATGGTCACAATGGCAGAAGAATGCAGCTGTGCACATCAAGTAGTATAGCAGAAGATATCCTTCAGCAGAACAGATTTCCCAGGAAATGATCCACCGCACAATGCATGATAATAGAATAATGGGGTCATAAATGCCTAGATCTAGCTCAAGCAGAGTGGCCTGCTTCAGCTTCTTGCTGCAATAGATGGGGCTATTGGAAGACAAGCAAGACATGGTCTAGCACTTCTGCACAATACCTGAATCCTTTGTGTCAAGAAACATTTTGCATTGAACTTGGTCCTCTATATTCCATTGAGATCCCCGTGAGCGACAATTTTTGATCCGATAATAGCAGTCAGACTTCACGGAAAGCCTATCTACTTGACCATTGCTCAAGTTTATGTCCCAACTACAGATGCTGAAAAGGAAGAAACTGAAAGCTTTTATCCAACTGTCTGGGGAAGAAATTGATGACAAACAGAGACGCAGAGTAGAACCAAATATTGTGAGAAGATCTTGGCTAGAAGCACAAAATAAAGCTGGAGAACAAATCAAAGAATTCAGGCCACTGAACAGCCCATTGTATATGTGGAAATCACCAAATGGCCAATACAGAAATCAAATACATTACATAATTGGAAGCAGAATATGGAGAAACTCTATTCTCTCTGCTAAAACAAAACCAGGAACTGATTGTGGTAGAGTTCATAAATAGTTAATGTTGAAATTCAGAAAATACCAAAACATTAACAGTGCCAAAATACAATCAAGACAACATTTCTGAAGAGTTTAAAGACCATGTAAAGAACATATTTGCCTTAACATAAAGTGAATATGAATCAGAAGAACCTGAGATATTATCAAGGATGAATGTGCAAAGACTATTCCTGTAGCCAAAAAGAAATGAAAAGTGTGGACGGATGACTGATGAAACTCTTTACATTGTTAAAGACAGATGATAATCAAAAGTAAAAGGTGACAGAAATAGAATCAGAAGTCTAAATGCAGCATTCCAGCGACTTACACATACAGATAAAGAGGACTATTATCCCAATTTTCAAAAAAGGGAGGAAGGATGACCCAGGAAACTACAGGCCAGTCAGTATGACCTCTGTCCCAGGGAAGATACTGCAGATGATTTTAAAGGGAGAGATCTGTGAGCATCTAAAGGATAACTTGGTGATCCAGGGAAGTCAGCACAGATTTGTCCCCGACAGGTCCTGCCAAACCAACCTCATTTCCTTCTTTGATCAAGGGAATGCTGTTGATGTTGTCTACCTGCTGGATTTCAGTAAAGCTTTTGACACCATTCCCCATGATGCGCTGATGGGTAAACTAAAAGACTAAAAGTCGGATAGATAGGTGGACAGGGAGAACCACACTCCGAGAGCAGTTGTCAATGGCATTTCATCTGAATGGAGGGAGGTGTCCAGTGGAGTGCCACAGGGCTCGGTTCTGGGCCCGGTACTTTTCAGTATTTTTATAAATGATCTGGATGAGTGTGTGGAGGGGCTACTCATTAAATTTGCAGATGGCACTAAATTGGGAGGAGCAGCAAACACAGTAGAAGATAGTGATAGAATTCAAGGAGATCTGAACATGTTGGGAAAGTGGGCGGATGTGAACAAGATGCAATTTAAGAAGGATAAGTGTCAAGTTCTACATCTGGGTAACAAAAATGAGGAGCACGCATTCCGGCTGGGGGATACACTTCTGAGTAGCAGTGTGTGAGCAAGATCTTGGGGTAAAGGTGGATCCTAAGTTAAATATGAGCAGAATGTGATGTGGTGACAAAAAAAAGGCTAATGTGATCTTGGGATGTATCAACAGAGGCATAACATCCAAATTGCAATATGTTATAGTCCCACTGTACACCGCATTGGTCAGGCTGCACCCAGAATATTGTGTGCAGTTCTGGAAGCCTTACTTCAAAAAGCATGTGAACACAATGGAGTGTGTGCACAGAAGAGCAATGAGGATGATCAAGGGCCTGGAGACCAAGCCCTGTGAGGAAAGGCTGAGGGACTTGGGAATGTTTAGTCTGGAGATGAGGAGGTTGAGGGGGACATGATTGTTCTCTTTAAGTATCTGAAGGGCTGTCACTTAGAGGAGGGCAGGGAGCTGTTCCTGTTGGCAGCAAAGGATAGGACTCACAATAATGGATTTAAATTAAGGGTGGAAAGGTGCCAGCTGGATCTTAGGAAAATCTTTTTTACAGTTAAGAGTTGTGCAGCAGTGGAATCAGCTGCCTATGGAAGTGGTGAGCTCCCACTCACTAGCCATCTTTAAGCCGTGGTTGGGCAAACACTTGTCAGGGATGTTCTAGGCTGATCCTGCACTGAGCAGGCGGTTGGACTAGATGGCCCGTATGGCCTCTTCCAACTCTGTGATTATATGATAACCAGGGTAAAGAAATAGAAGACAACAAAAAAGGAAGAAAAAGATCTGTTGGGCAAGAGCCACAAAATCAAAGGGAAGTTTTAAACATGGTTAGACATGCTGAAAGATCAACACATAAATACATTAACTGAACAGAACAAAATAAAGAAAATATGGGAACAACACCCCGAAGAACTGTACAGTAGAGATGAAAGGATGACAGAAGAACCTGCAATTTTAGAAAGTGCAATAAAAGCTGTTTTAAAGCAATTGAAAGAAACAAATCACCAGGAGTAGACGGGATATCAGCAACGCTCCCTCTAAGCTGTGGAGTCTTGTGAGCATAAATTCTACTTTGTGAGCTACTGGCATTAAAGTTGTGAGCGAGTGATTTGGCTACTGCACAAATTAGTTTGCTCTGGAGCCATCCTTCCTGAGCGAAGACAAAAATGTGTGAGCCGGAAGCTAAAAAACTGTGAGCTAGCTCACACTAACTCAGCTTAGAGCAGGGGTGTCAAACTCATTTGTTACAAGGGCCAGATCTGACATAAATGAGACCTTGTTGGGCCGGGCCATGTGTGTCATAAAATGTAATGCCAGGTAGCGGAGATATAAGCTTTATAAAGGACATAAACACAAAGGTTTTGATTTGTTTGGGTTTTTTTTACTTAAAATAAAATCATGCTTAAAATATTAGCACTCTTGCCATATTTTGTTTATTTAACACTGTCTGATACCTCTTGCTCTGAATTATTGCATCAAAATGTCTGTGCTGTTGCAATCTTGAGTATGCTGTTCAGGTGTGTATCTATAAGCTGCAAACCTACGATGATGCAGCAGCAGCAGAACTGGAAGAAGCAGCAGAAGACAGCCGAAGTTCCTCTGCGGGCCTGATAGAAGCCCTCTGGGGGCCTGATCTGGCCCCCGGGCTGCATGTTTGACACTCCTGGCTTAGAGGGAACACTGGATATCAGTAGAGCTATTTCAAGCCACAGAAATGGAGTCCACCAGGATCTTAATAAGAATATTCGAACAAATACAGAAAACAAAGCAATTGCCTAGAGCCTGAAAACACACAATGTACTTTCCTGTTCCAAAAAAAGGAGATATAAAGACTGCATCAACTATTGGACCATTGCATTAATTTCTCACGTGAGTAAAGTGATGTTCATAAGATTCAGCATGAAGCAAATGACCCCCATATAATACCAGTGCACCAGACCACTGTAATGCTATCAGTTTTGAGTGGGAAAATTCACAGTATTACAATGCTGCATCGCGTCAGAAGTAGTTCTTGTTACCATTTTCAGTATCCTTGGTCCAAGTACAATATTGAGAGAGACAGAGAGAGACTTTATGTACACACATGTATATGAACTGAGGGCAGATTTTTAAAAATATTATCCACATAGCATGCACAACAATTTTCTTTGACCACACAGTGGCCCAAACGCATGCAGCACCAGGAAAGTAACCGGCAGGAATCAGTGCCAAAACTCTAAGCATCAACAGCACAATCCTACCTAAAGTTACACCCTTCAAAGTCCAACAGAAGTCAATTTGGCTTAGAAGGGGCAACTCTGTTTAGGACTGCACTGTAAATGTTAGGAGATCAGCAGAAGCGGGCCCTCAGCTGGATTTATACTGTGAAGTCTTCTCTTCCCAATTACAACGCCCCAAATAGTTGAAGAACTCCACTAGCTTATATAAAAAAGCACAGGAAGCCAAATGCCAGCATGAGTGGCATTACACAGCACCAGCTTTGCCCCACAAAGGAAACTGATGACCATCTTCGCTTATCTGCTGTGCAGCCATGAGTCCATTAACTTGGCTCTACATTCTGACCTTTGGGTTCAGAAGATTTCTACAGACTTTACATAGCCGGCCAAGATGGGGTGGGGGAGGGGAGCCTTCCTTCCTGTCACTTGAATCACCTCTGTCAAAGAAGGAGAATGGACCATCGCGTTCCACTTTGTCACCCTTTCCAACCCCGAGTCACTTCTCCTCTTCCTCCTCTCCACCTACATCCAAGCAGAAATGCAAAAAATTGGAAAGTCTTTCCATCTTCTTCGTCCCATCCTCTAATGTCCCATGACTCTTCCCCTATATAATCACTACAATCAGGGCTATTTTTGGGCAGGAACACACAGAAATGGAGTTCCAGCTGGCTCCCAAGTTGGCCACGCCCAGCAGGAACCCATTAGCATAATAGGCCACACCCAACAGCAGGCACTCATTAGGATTGGCTACATTAGGGGTGTGTGGCCTAACATGCAAAGGGGTTCCTGCTACAAAAAAAGCCCTGGGTTTTTACAACAAGCAAGGTAAACAGAATAAGAAGCAAAAGGTGGGTGTGGCTGGATGAGCACACTTCTGGTAACATGGGGGTGTGTCCTAATATGTTAATGTGCTGTGCTGTCAGGGGTGTGGCCTAATAGGCTAATGAGTTCCTGCTGTTGGGTGTGGCCTATTATGCTAATGAGTTCCTGCAGGGCTTTTTCTACAAAAAGAGCCCTGACTACAATAATCCTTCCTTTTTACACAGAAACATTGGGAAACCCAGTAAAACTTTTCAGCTTCAAATCAGCCCGTTCCCTCCTCTATTTCCTACTGTTAAATCACATAATAAACATGAAGAGTACTAGACCCATTTGCTTGGCCAACCAATTATATGGAGTAAGGGTTGGTTGCACTGAAGAATGAGACACTGGGCCAAGACTGTGGGCAGCAACTACCTAAAATGTAGTGTGGGGTCTCTGACTTCCTAATGTCAACTGCTGACGCAGACTGAAAAAAATATTGCCCTACTGGGCACACAAAAGGCCAATTTCCTGATAATTTACACCAGCTCTGACCAATACACATTTTCAGAGATCACACAAGCTGATGTTGCTCATCCCTATTTCCTTTTGTATCTGAAGAAAGCTCTAAGGCTCAAGCAGAGGGAGAAACCATGGCTCGGTGGCAGATCAGTTAATGGGTGAGGTAGAAGACCTTTAATCAAGACCCTACAGAACCACTGCTGGTCAGAGTAGAGAACCTTGATAGACCAAGGTCTGACTCACCTTTAATATGCACACTCAAACCTAAATATCTTACTAGGCTTACTAGATCTAGCAGTCTAGACATTTTCATTTGGAATACATTCTAGACCTCATTTGGAATACTGTGTGCAATTCTGGTCACCACACTTTAAAAAGGATATTATAGCTTTGGGAAAAGTGCAGAAAAGGGCAACTCGAATGATAAAAGGGTTGGAACACTTTCCCTATGAGGCAAGGTTAAGGCGCTTAGGGCTCTTTAGCTTGGAGAAATGATGACTGAGGGGTGACATGACTGAGGTTTATAAGATTATGCATGGGAAAGAGCAGGTAGAGAAAGAGGTACTTTTCTCCCTTTCTCACAATACAAGAACTCGTGGGCACTCCATGAAATTGCTGAGCGGTCGGGTTAGAACGGATAAAAGGAAGTACTTCTTCACCCAAAGAGTGATTAACACTTGGAATTCACTGCCACAGGAAGTGGTGGCAGCTACAAGCATGGACGGCTTCAAAAGGGAATTAGATAAGCATATGGAGCAGAGGTCCATCAGTGGCTATTAGCCACAAGGTATAGATAGGGGCTCTGGGGCAAGTGATGCTCTGTCTTCTTGGTGCTTGGGGGGGGGGGGGCAACAGTGGGAGGGCTTCTAATGTCCTGGCCCCACTGGTGGACCTCCTGATGGCACTGGTATTTCTGGCCACTGTGTGATACAGAGTGTCAGACTGGATGGGCCTTTGGCCTGATCCAACATTGGCGTCTCATGTTTTTATGTTCTTATGACAATAAGAAAAATTCAGTTCAATTTTTCGTACATTAAGACGTTTCTGCCCTGTACAGGGCCACCATCAGGAGAGGCTTTAAAGGGGCTTCCGTGTACAAAGAGTAATGGTCCCATCAGCACTAAGGAGCAACAAGCCCAGGGAAGAAGTCCCTTGTCAACTTGAACCAAGGGATTCACATCCATGATACTTCTCAGTGAGATAATTAGCCTTCTTTATAGGGGAAAAAAATCCATAGATTTTTTTTATAGCAAACGGAGCATGAAGGGAAGCCAATTACAGGGAGCCCTGAAGAGACCTGAACATACAACAGAAATGTCAGTGGTCATGCTGTGCAACAAAGCATCGTGCTTGGCGCATTCACTCAAATGATGGGGCTGGTTAATTCTATTATCACATTAAAAACCACTTTTAATAATATAATTCCACTGGTTCATTAAAATAATCTTTAGTACCCCATGAATCCTTCTTGGTAGATTTTAATCGCCTCATTCTAGGACACTGTAAAAATCCAGATCTGAGCACAGACCTTAAAATTCTTTCAAGTTCCCTACCTTCAGAAAAGCAAAGCAAAGAAAAGAAGCTCTCTTCAGATCAAACCCACAACTCAGCTTCCATTGTAATAGTCATAGACTGTGTAAATGTGAGCCAAAGGTTCAACAGTTCTGATTTTCAGACCAACAGTTCCATATGAGTTAGGGACAGGGGTCTGGGATAAAATCAAATTTATTTTACTGTTTTTCATCCAAGCCTTGGAAACAAAGCATTGCTCACATGGAACTTTTGAGGAACCTCCCAAAAGGTTTGATTTTTTAAGGTTTGGGGGAGCGGATTACATCCTAAGTTCCTATATATCTACATAATGCTAACTTTTAGCTCACACCAACGACTGGTGTGATCTATTTCAGATGTAATTTATGAGCCTCTGTCCATTATTTTTGAGAATTCTTGGAGAACAAGTGAGGTGCCAGAAAACTGGAGGTGGGCAAATGTTGTCCCAGTCTTCAAGAAGGGGAAAAAAGAGGATCTGGGTGACTACCAACCCATCAGCTTGATATCTATACTTGGGAAAGATTTAGAAAAAAAAATCAGTCAGTGCTTGAGCATTTAGAAAGGATGGTGTCATGCCTGCCCCCGACGTGGCCTCAGAAGCAGGGCGTGACAGCCAGGGACAGCAGGGCTTGACTCCTTTAACAGAAGAAACTGCAAGTCCTGAGGAGGATACCACTCGGCAAAAGCCACCTGAGGTCGATCAGGTGCTGCTGAGCACAAGTGCATCCTCACCAGAATCTCCTCCACCTGTCAACAGGCTCCGAGACCAAAGGCGTCAGGAGCTGAATGAGAGGTGAAAGGCCTGCGTGTTTGACATTCGCTCAGCCCTGAGTTTTGACAGCAGCCTGGACATTGTTTCAGGGAGCTAATGAGATAATGAGCCAGCACGCTATTTCGGCAGCCCTGTTGCCTTGAGCAAACCGTGCTGGCAACGTTTGATGTCAGGACCAGACACTCTGTGTGACCTTGCTTCAGATCTTGCGGATTCTTCGGTTTTCACTCGGTTGGTGTTTGGACTTTCGGCATCTGTTTACCTGCTCCTGATTTACGGCTAACTGATCCTTGGCGTTTCCCTGACTACGACTTCGGCTCTGCCCTTATCGGACTCAGCGTGCTTTATGGACTATGACTCTTTGTATGTTTTGACTGCGGCTGTGTTAAACTGTTTGGGACTTGTTTGTAAGGCTTTTCTGACTGAATTATTGGCTGACCCTGGACTGGCTCTCCAACCTGCTTTGCTATCTGTTGGTCACTGGATTTGACCATGACAGATGGCAGCAAACTCTAAGAGCTAGCATGGGTTTCTCAAGAACAAGTCATGTCAGACTAACCTTATCTCTTTTTTTTTAGAAAGTTACTACCTTGCTGAGTCAGGGGAATGCTGTAGACATAGCTTATCTTGATTTCGGTAAGGCTTTTGATAAAGTTCCAAATAATATTATTGTTGACAAATTGGTAGGATCTGTTAGGTGGATCTGTAAATGGTTGACAGATCATACACAAAGAGTGCTTGTTAATGGTTCCTCATCCTCTTGGAGAAGAGTGACAAGTGGAGTGCCTCAAGGATCCGTCCTGGGACCTGTTTTGTTCAACATCTTTATAAATAATTTCAATGAAGGAATAGAAGGAATGCTTATTAAATTTGCAGATGACACAAAATTGGGAGGGGTAGCAAATGCGGTAAAAGACAGAGTCAGAATACAGGATCATCTTGATACACTGGAAAACTGGGCTAAAACAAATAAAATGAATGTCAATGAGGATAAATGTAAAGTTTTGCATTTAGGTAGGAAAAATCAAATGCATAATTATAGGATGTGGGAGACTTGTCTTGGCAGTAGTATGTGTAAAAAGGATCTAGGGGTCTTAGTAGACCATACACTGAACAAGAGTCAGCAGTCTGATGCAGTAGCTAAAAAGGCAAATGCCATTTTGGGTTGTATCAACAAAACTATAGTGTCCAGATCATGCAAAGTGATGGTATTGTTTTACTCTGCTCTGGTTAGACCTCACCTAGAGTACTGTGTTCAATTTTGGGCACCACAATTCAAGAAGGATATAGACAAACTGGAACGTGTCCAGAGGAGGACAACGAAGATAGTGAGGGGTCCAGAGACCAAGTCCTATGAGGAAAGGTTGAAGGAGCTGGGTACATTTAGCCTGGAGAGGAGATGACTAAGAGGTGATATGATAACCATCTTCAAGTACTTGAAGGGCCGTCCTATAGAGCAGGCATGTTCAACTTCGAACAGGTAGTGATCTATTGTTTCCGGCCAAAAGTGCCGGTGATCTACCACCATGAAAGTAAAGTTTCAAATTAGTTTCAAATTAAATTTTAACCCACTAAAGTTGGGTTCCACTTGCCCCTCCCCCCCCCATTTATAATGCACCTTCTGTCATTTACTGGTAAGCAAAATAAGCAAAAACAAAACAGAGAGTCGAAGATCCAGAAAGAACTGCAAACATTTCTTTTTTTATTATTGCATTATAACTTTCTTTAACTGTCTCAATAACTTTCTTTAACTTTTATTCAGAGTTATTTGTTTTAAATGTAGGTCAAGTATTGATCCAGGCTGATCTTGCGCAATCTTTAAAACTTCGCTCTTGCTCATTAGTGAGACGTCTGAGCCTGCATTTCATCCACCAACTTTTTGAAGTTGGGTGAATATTGCGTGAGGGCCAGTCTCAGGGAATCCTGGAGATGTCCAGCAAACCAGGAGACCAAGTCGGGCTGGTGATCTACCTCTGACCCCTCCGCGATCTACTGGTAGATCGCAATCTAGCTGTTGGACATACCGGCTATAGAGGATGGCATGGAGTTGCTTTCTGTTGCCCCAGAAGATCAGACCACAACCAGAGGATTGAATTAAATCAGAAGAGTTTTCAGCTAAACATTAGGAAGAACTCAAGCAGAGGTCCATCAGTGGCTATTAGCCACAAGGTATAGATAGGGGCTCTGGGGCAAGTGATGCTCTGTCTTCTTGGTGCTTGGGGGGGGGGTCAACAGTGGGAGAGCTTCTAATTTCCTGGCCCCACTGGTGGACCTCCTGACGGCACCTGGTATTTCTGGCCACTGTGTGACACAGAGTGTTGGACTGGATGGTCCTTTGACCTGATCCAACATTGGCCTCTCTTATGTTCTTATGTTAACTTCCTGACAGTTAGAGCAGTTCCTCAGTGGAACCTTTCTTGGGAGGTGGTGGGCTCTCATGCCTGGGCTGTGAGATTGGCAGGGACAAATAGCCCATCACCCTAAGGGGTCATCTAGCTGGATTTGAAAAGGAACTGCAGAAGGGAAGAGGATGACAGGAAGGAGTCTAAAAAAAGAAGAAGACCCACAGCCGATGTTAGAGCAACCTCTGTTCTGTACTGTGATGTGGCTTTTTTGTTATTTTTGTTTTGTATTTTTCATGTGTGTGTGTGTGTGTGCGTGTGCGCGTGCACACCTGGAAGTCATGGTGACCTCTGGTGACTGATCCCTACTGGGGGCCTGGAGGATCTTCAGAGAGGTGCCTGAATGAAGCCTGCCCCCACTTCTCGACTGCCGGTATTCTAAGGAGGTCTCCCATCCAAGTACTTGCCTGAGTTGACCCTGCTTAGCTTCTGAGGTCTGACGAGATTGGACTTGCCTGTGAGGGGGCATTTTGTGAATGCACATACAGTCATAGTTCTGTAAATGTGGGCACCAGCGGATCAAAATGCAGACTGAAGGAAGGGTGTGGTACTGAATATTCTTCATCCTACACCCCGGGGTCTTATAGCAAAGAAATAGCAGACTGCTGCCATAGATCCAGGAGCATTTAGGCTATATCTAAACCAAGCCGCCATGTTATTGTTCTCCTTGAAGATGAAATGCAAACTCTCTTCATTAGAAAAAAAAAAACATCTGAACAAAAATACCAGTCTGAATGACTGTCCATTAGCAAGATCTCTCCTTATGGTTCCAAGCTTTCAATAAGCCTTATCTGGGAACAGTTACAAGTCTCAAGGACTAAGACGTAATGCATTCTGGCCTACTGCTGGGATGGTCTCCCTTCTTTGGCCAAGGTGCATGGTGACACACAGGCTACATCTGACCCTGAAATCCCTCAGGTTTCCACTTTTGGGCCTGATGTCTTGGCAACAGATGTGGAGACGGTTGTGTCCTTGGACTGTAAAAGCTCGAGAAGAGAAGACAATTTACTGTGAGGTGAAAATGTCTAGCATCTTTGTCAAAATGCATGTGAACGTCAACTAGAGGATCCAGCATACCCCACTGGCCAAGGGGTTTTTAAAACTGTATTTTTCTGACTGAAAATCGGAACACTGTTTCCTGCCTAGAGTACATCCTACCAATGTTAATGTATCATCTAGACCTCTTGCCCTAGTGCCTGAAAACTGTTCCAAGCTGTTTCTCCTACTCTGAAGAAAACAAAATGCTCGCGCCTCCTTGACATATTATAAATAAAAATGTAAAGGTTCCCTTGCTCGAAAGCCAGCCGAGTCCGACTCTAGGGTTGTGGTGCTCATCTCCGCTTCAAAGCCGAAGAGCCAGTGCTGTCCGAAGACGTTTCCGTGGTCATGTGGCCGGCATGACTAAACACCAAGGCGAATGGAACGCTGTTACCTTCCCACCGAAGTGGTACCTATTTATCTACTTGCAATTTCTTGCTTTCAACTGCTAGGTTGGCAGGAGATATTACAAATGCTCACCCCCTAATTCTTTTAGCTTTGGCTTTCTACGATATTAATGCCAAGTTCTGGGAGTGGGGGCAGAAAGAACTGAAGACACCCAAAACTCTGCTGTGGTCTTGGAATGGCAGAGCTGCGGTGTTTTGAAACAACGGCTATCCAATAGATTTTATGAAGTGGTGGGGTTCCGATTAGGAACGCTGCCGAGAAATATGGGGTAATGGTTATAATAATGGCCATATGGCAGCTCTTCTTCCAACAGTAGGAAGGGCACTATACACACATTTCTCCGATATGTATATAAATAGTTGAGGGGGAGGGGAATCAGCAATTGTGACTGAATTCTGATTTATTTTTATCTTCCCACTGACATCAGAGTACCATCTGTTGCATACTCGTGAAAGAAAGATTAGAGATTAATAGCATTTATTCTCAAAATGTGGTTGAATACATCCCACTCCCTGATCTGTCTGTGGTCGGGGGGGGGGGGGAGTACGCAAATATTCCCCAGTGTGGCTGAGGGAACGGCTATTTCCTGGAGAAAGCTGCATTATGATCGAAAAAGTTCACCGAGATCATCCAATATAATTTTGTTTTCACTTTCATTAAAGATGCCAGGCTGCGAGACAATTACGCAACCTCCCCCCACCCCCCAGCCATCTCCTTCAGATCTCAAAGAAAAGTGAGGAACACAATAAAATGAAAAATGAGTCAGAACTAGAAAGCTCTTGAGACGGTGTGGAAGTGTGTGACTGGACAATTTTGTGAGAGAGCATCTCAGTAAAGGTGTTGGGGGGAGAGGGAGCATTGCCGCAAACCAGGCCTGTCACTGACAGAGACCGCACAAGATATCCCCGAATGAATGTGAATTATTTCAGCAGCCGAATGTGCAATCCAGCAAAGGCCACAAAAGAGAATCAGTCAGCTGAGCCTTTCCAACGCTGCCTTTCATGGCGGAAACTGAAATTGGCAGCGCTGTAGTATTGTGCAGGCCCTCAGTGAAAAGCCTACATATACTCCATGGCTGAGCAAGATGAACAATGGATCCAATGGCGCAAAAGCTATGGGGAGGGGACTGCCTCTGGACAAACTGACACACTGTAGCACATCTCACATGAACAGCCTTGTAAATTAATACTGTAGGGAGGATTTCTCACATCCTACTCTGACCCCCCTGATGGCTAGGGTTGCCAGCCTCCAGGTTGCACCTGGAGGTCTCCCACTGTTATAGTTGATCTCCAGATGACCAAGGTGCACAGGTATTACCCACCCAAGCCAGTCCAGGAATGGGAGGGAACCCTGTACTTTTACAGTACATTAAACAACAAACCACGAGATGGTCTAAATCCTCTCTGGTTTCAGAACAATATGCCACCAGAACCTCTTTTCACTAGTCCCTGCCTTTCCTAAGGAAGAGATTCCAAACCCTTAGTTAGCATCTGGGATTTAACACAATAGCAACTCACTCAGAGATGCACACTCTTACCAAGGTAGCATATGTGGTCAGGGTTAGCCACCAGATTTAGACTTGGAACTCAGGTACAACATCAGAGACCATTTAGAAACAAGAATAATTTTTTATTCAGTACAGAGCTTAACACAGACTACCAGAGTTTACCAAAATAACAAGCCTAAGGCGATTTGCCTTAACTACACAGTAAAAGATACATATTTACCAAGTTCAGGAATATCCAAACAGTCCAAGGGATTTTGAAGGAAAAATCCATCTTTGCTCAACCATGTGCTCCAATTCACAAAACAGTTCTTTGTCTCTCATGAGACGGCATTTCTAAGTGCCATAAAACAAGCAGAGAGAGCAGGAACAGAGAACAAGAGCTGAGAGACAGCTCAGGGATTGAACAATTATAGCCCAATTCCAGTCATGATTAGCCATGGCCATTCGGCCAATCACGAGTGGGCATAGGTGTGTCCAATTGCTGGTTGCCATAGCTGCAACACAGGAATGGCTAGAAGTTTGGAGTCCACGCCTGCAAGCAATTGACCTAGTTTCCAGGTACTTCATGGCCTACGTGATTTGTTGCATGTGGGTCTGGCTTTTGGCATGAAAGTGTGAAAGAATGTGGGTTTATGGGATGGCTATCGAGGTCATTTGGCCTTACCAGGTGGCTAGCAAGAGGAAACAAGGCACAGCATGTTATCATAATGTAATCACAGGAGAAGGCATGGATTATAGAAAGCAGAAAGCAAAATTTCTATACACAAGGTCAGCAGCAACAACAACAACAGACAACACAACAGATATACAGACTCATGGACCTGTCTGACCCTGGAAGAAGCCCAGATGTCAACTTTCTATTTCTGCCTAGGCAACATTAGAATACAGGACCTAAAGATCATTACACAGACCACCAGTGGCTCATTCATCTGTTTAGCCTCCAATGTGATATATACAATCAGCACTCTACATTGTGTAGACAGACAGACAGGTCAATCTCTGTACAAAGGATACAAATTAGACATACAAAAATAGTAGCATTCAGAAAATCTTCAGGGGACTTTCTGGTCAGCAATATTCTTCAATAGAGGGAATTTAAGGGGAGGTTCCAGTGAACAATCACTAAATTAGAAGGCAATCTGTTCAATTGTACTAACAAGGGTTTAAATAGAGAGGACACAGTCCTGTACAGCCACTACAGGAGCCAAATTGCTTTATATAACTAGGTAGTCAGTCCTGTCATCAGTAAGATGTTGTGGAGGGCCACTGTGATTACCTTGTATAGATTTAAACTTAGAATAGAAATGTCATTGATTAAAAAGCATTTCATAGCTTTAACTCCACCGTTCACATTTCCCCCCATTTTCCTCTCTCTTTCCATGTGTGTATACAGGGGTCATTTTGTAGAAAAAGAGGTGCAGGAGCTCATTGGCATAACTCATTAGCATAACTCATTTGCATATGCCACCCCCCCTGACATCACCGGAAGTGTGTCAGAAGGCAACACCCACCGCTCAGGTTCCACTGGACTCTTTTGGATTGCTAGCTATTGGGGGGGGGGGGAATGTGCAGATCTGTCCTCGCAGAGGAGGGAGAGCTTGTACCTGAATAAGACTTGGTCTTAAAGGTGCCACTGGACTGTTTTGGACCAGGGGGCTGGGCTCTGCAGCTTCCCTGGCTGCTTCTTGCTCTGACTGAGGGCTGCTGGGAGCAGGGGGTGGGGCTTGTTGCATGTGCCCACCCAATGGGCTCTTTACTGCCGGAGCTCCGCTCCCGTGCGCTCCGGCAGGAAATGACCCCTGTCTGCATGTATACCTGCAGACTAAGGATTGTATCCAGTACAGGCCCTGTTTCATCAGGCTTTACAAACATTAGCTGATTCTGCATTGGCTTTCCCCTCTTTTGTTTTAGCAAATCCACAGCTGGAAAAAGAAAAGCTGCAGCTCAAAACCAAATCCAAATACCTCAGGGCAACACTGTATTGACTGCAAAGCCACCCCTGAACAGTCATAAATCTATGCAGAAGGTACCATAAAACACGATGATCAAAGAAAGTGACAGCAGCATGCAATGCAGAGGGGGATTTCTGTTCCAACGTGGGTTTGCTATAACAACGGAGGGTAAAGCCGATGCAGAATCACCCCCCTGTTACTGTCCCAAGTCTCCACTTGCTGACAGAGCTGCTTTGGCTTACTCCCAGGGAGTTCCAAATTTCTTCCTGGGTAGTAGCTGCGGTGGCTCAAGTGGTTAAGACGCTGAACTGCAGGCTGTGGAAGGTCAGTAGTTCAGCAGTTCAAGACCCGGGTGCCGCAAGACAGAGTGAGCTCCCGTCTCTAGTTCCAGCTCCTGCCAACCTAGCAGTTTGAAAGCAAGAAATTGCAAGTAGATAAATAGGGACCACTTTGGTGGGAAGGTAACAGCGTTCCGTGCGCCTTGGTGTTTAGTCATGCCGGCCACATGACCACGGAAACGTCTTTGGACAGCGCTGGCTCTTCGGCTTGGAAACGGAGATGAGCACCGCAACCCTAGAGTCGGATTCGACTGGCTTTCGAGCAAGGGAACCTTTACCTTTAGTAACTACCACCATCAACAAATCGCAGAAATGGACAAATTAACAGTAACTTTGCAAAAGAAAGATGATATGGTGTTTAAAGAACGATGGGCAGATTTCTATAAATGGTTAAAAGACAAATGTTAGGAATAGACTCGACAGGATGTACGTAATACAAATGTAAAAGATGTATATCTTTTTTGTATTGGAAGATGTATATCTTTTTTGTATTGGAAAACTTAAATAAACCGTTAAAAAAAAAAAAAAATCTGAAAGAGTATCCCCCGTTAGATAAATTTGCGCATCTAGTACTATGTATCTGGGTTGCATTTTAGAGGCTCTGCCTAGATTCCTTTCAGCCCACTTCATTCACCCTAGTTAGTACAAGAACAATCAATTGTGCCTTCACAATTCTGAAATATCATGCTGAAGGTATGATGAGCTCACCCACTGCCACTCCCCTTTCACTGCCCAATCCTCCCTTGCACAGTGAGACCAAATAGGTGTGCTATGTTTAGAGAAACAAGGTTTCAAGCATTCAAAATATAAGGAAGTTTAATGAATGAAAATAAAAAGAGAATGCATTGTTTTATTATCATTATTACCATTATTATTTATTAAATGTATAGACCGCCCTTCCTTGCAGGCATTGGGCTGAGCAAGGATACAAAGAAAAGGTGATCAGGCAGTCCTCCCCCCCCACACACACACTCTATATTTATCCTAAATATTTAATTAGGATAGGATAGTAATTCTTGAAGTTGCCGCATTTAAAAGTCCACCATTACCTGTATTCTCAGAGTTGGGACTTCTCCCATTGCCTTATGACATGGAGGCAAGATACAGTCCCTAGACAAAGACTTAGTCTCTTATGGTTTGTGTACAGAAAAGCCCAAGAGATAAGAGCTTCTTCCTTGTGTCCTGAGAATTTATAATCTCCCCTGTGGAGAATCCATCCCTCTCTGGGGTTAGTCAAGATCTTCTATTTTTGCTGCTACAGGTTATCATGGCTCCCATAGTGGAATTTGTCCCCATGAGACAGATGTTTGAAAGGAATCATATATGCCAGTTAAGGATCGGCTTGGAAGTATCATTTATGCACCCCTCAGTTCCTCCTCCTAAGGGTACCTCTGCCAGCTCTCCTTCTGGGCCGGGCATCTGTGCTTGAAAACACCTACGCTGTTTTCTTACCTGTGATTCTGCATTATTTGTTTCCCTCAATTGTGAACCCCAGCATCTTGCATTAGGAGCCTCTCCTTAAAAGAAGGCCAGAGCTACACATACCCCAACAGGCTGAAGTGTCCATAATTGGCCAACTTAAAAGCGTTACAGTTCTATACATCAGTGAGGAACCTTTCACCCCTTCAGTATATTTCTTATGCCTGTCAGGTGAGCCATAACCTTGGGGGCAAAGGAAATGTCTTTGAAACAGCTTCAAATACAGGATGCAGGTTCCATCAAATCCAAACAAGTTTAAACTAAGTATTTTTTTAATATTCTTTCGCCTTCAGACGCGGTATATTTTATTCAGCATATATGCTCTTGTTTAAAAGGAAAATGCATCTTGCACGGGATTTGGAGAGGTGCCTCCTGCCAAGTTCATCTGTAGCAGAAAGCCATTCCCCCCCCCCAAAGTGCAATACCCTTTCACTTTCCATTCACGTCGTTCAATCCTTCCATCTTCAGCACCATGCCTAGTACCAGCAGAATTTAAGCCCCCTTTCCCTAGCTTCAAAACAAAAAAGGGGTGTTTTTGTGTTCACTCAGATTGTCACCCACAGTCGAGCACCGACAAGTGACACCTTCCCTTTATATAACAGATACAGCTGAAGCAAAAGAAGCCTTTTATACTGAACCTTGTATCTACCAGTATCTTTCAACCATCTCTATGAAGATCAGCAGGAGCCCTGAAAGGGCCTTCCCCTTGCCCAGGTCTGTCTGTGTCTATGCCTTCAAACACACTTACTTATTAGAAGTGGAGAACTCTCTTGAGGGCTACAGTGAGGATAGCAGGAAACACCAAATTCATTTCTAATGCTATTGGCATACAGTACAGAGTAAGGCAGGGGTGTCGAACTCATTTGTTAGGAGGGCCGGATCTGACATAAATGAGACCTTGTTGGGCCCCTGGGCCACGTGTGTCATAAAATGTAATGCCAGGTAGCAGAGATATAAACTTTATGAAGGACACAAACACAAAGGGTTTAATTTTAACTTCAAATAAAACATGCTTAAAACATTAGCACTCTTGCAATATTTTGTTTATTTAACAGTGTCTGATAACTAGGCTTGCCAAGCCCCCCGGGGGGGGGGGAACCCCCGCCCCAGAGGCCCATTCCCCGCCGCTGCATCGTTTTCCCTCGGATGGTCATGGCCCCGCCCCCAGCGTGCCCGGCGTGGTCGCGTCACTTCCTGGTGACATGGATGCGGCGCGTGGATGCGACTCCAGGATCGACCCGGGAGTCCCCCGCTTCAGGACAAGGTACGACTTGGCAACCCTACTGATAAATGACACCTCTTGCTCTGAATTATTGCATCAAAATGTCTGCGCTGTTGCAGTCTTGAGTATGCTGTTCAGGTATGTATCTGTAAGCTGCAAACCTACGATGACACAGCAGCAGTAGAACTGGAAGAAGAAGCAGAAGACAGCCAGTTCCACTGCGGGGTCTGACAGAAGCCCTCCGGGGGCCTGATCTGGCCCCCGGGCTGCATGTTTGAAACCCCTGGAGTAAGGTATCCACACATAGCTCTCGTGGCACTAGAGAACATGAAAATGAAGGTGCCAACACTGATCGGACAGTGACCACGGCACCCAACAAAGGCAGACTTTTGTAAAAGAGAAACAGAAAACAGGGCTTGAATCCAAAGGTGACCTTGTGGAAGCTGGTGGCACTTCTTGCTCAAGGAGGGTCTGCAGTTTCATTGGGGTTCCCACTTGTGACGCGGCTTCCCACAGTGTTCTCAAAGCCATCAGCCCTCATGAGTAGTTTTTGGCATTGTGTGGCACGGGAGCTGGGGAACATGGTAAGGGAAATGTGTTTTCTATAATATTTATTTATTTAAAACAATCCTATCCCACCTTATCTCCTGAGACTCAAAGCGGAGAACAATGTGGCAAACCAAGTGGTAAAGATATAATAGTCCAATTAACAAGTGGTAAAATATAATAGTCCAATTAACAAAATGATCCCTGGCCCAAAAGACATTGGTGATCCCAGGCCTGAAAGGCATCTGGCTGTCCTCAACCAGAGGCAGGGCCTTTTTGGTCCTGGCACCGACCTGGTGTAACTCTCTGTCAAATGACATCCATAGCCCGAGGGACCCAGAGCAGGTATCCAGGGCCTGTAAGACAGAGGTTTCTCTCGGAAACCCAGTTAAATCAGTTCTCAACAACAGCCAGTCTGTAGGAAGCTAACTTTATTGAGATCATTGATAGATACCATTCTGGACACGTCCTTTGTTAGAACTAATGGTAAGCACAAGAAGGTTACAGATATAGTGGTTTCAAGCGGAAGCAAGAAAGATCAGGACCCAATCACCCCACAGTATTAGACTGCCAGAACTAACAGCCAACTACCTCTCGGAGCATCCCTCCCACCAAAACTAACAGTTGCCTATCCACACCCCCCCCAGGACATGTAGCCTCTATATAACAAGGAAACAGAATAACAAACAAGAACGATGCTGGGACATTTGGCTCCACTATGGTGTCAAGCCCCGGATACATCAAAGAGAGGGGAACCTTTCTCTCCATGGCAGGCGAGCTGTAAAATTCACAGAGAGCCTGACACTCTTCCACCAGGCCTATGGTTCAGGATAGTGATGGTTGACATCAAGCCTAGCCTCTTCCTTCTCTCCTCCTACCCATGGGGTAAGGACACGATTGGTTCCATTAAGCGCCACCAGAAATAGTTATGGAATTGCCTATTATTTTAACTATTTTAAATTCTGTTTTGTAAATGTGTTTTACCGAAATGTTGTTCACTGCCCTGAGCCCCGTGTATAGGGGGAGGGTGGTCTAAAAATCAAATCAAATAAATAAAAATTTAAACTCATCACCGGAAGTGTGTCCTCCCCACAGCCGGCGGCGACCTCCAGCGGGCACCAGCAGGGAGCTCCAGGCCCCGCCCTCCCGCACCTCACCCGGGGGGATGGCGTCCCCCCGCGTCCCCCCCCAAATGACCCCTGGTTTTACTGAAATGTTGTTCACTGCCCTGAGCCCCATGTATAGGGGAGCATGGTCTACAAATCAAATCAAATAAATACAAATTTAAAATATTTAAATATGCAAATTACAAATTTAAAAGCACTCGGGATTTAAAGCACATAGGATCAACAGACTCACAGCCAGATCTGCTGAACAACTAACCGTCCGGTCACACATTCCTACACCGTCTCTTTTAAAAAAATGCTTTTTATTAAGATTTCTAGTAGAGATTGTAAGTTGCTGCTGATGCGCTAAACTGCTTGGAGTTGAGAGCTGTATGTGACCACTCGTGATGTTCTGTTGTTGCCTCTTTGGGGTCTGTCTTGCAACAGGTTTTCTCTGGGTACCATTCTACCAGACTTACAACCTCTACTGAATAATGACAGTTCTTTTTCACAAGTACTGGGGGGGGGCAAACCTTTTCTTAAGCACAGACACCCCCCCCATCTCAAACAGCTCCTCCCCCACAGTAATATGACATCAAATTTAAACATGGACACTGGTACCAGCGCTTGCAATGAACCCAGATGCCAACTTTGTTGCCACGTACATCCAAACAACACAATCACTGGATCTAATGACATCAACTACACCTTCTCAGGCTTATTCACCTGCTCATCTTCTAACATTGTAGATACCATTACATGCCAACAATGTCCTTCGGTTCGCTGCATAGGGCAAACAAGTTAAAACCTATGCCAAAGGACAGATGGAAATTGCTGGATTACAAGTTAGCACAACACTCAGAACAACCTCCCAGAACTTAGTAGGGATGTTGGTTTCTTATATCACTACCAGCGTTCCCTCGAAGCTGAGTTAGTGTGAGCTAGCTCACAGTTGTTTAGCCTCCAGCTCACACCTTTTTGTCTTGGCTCAAGAAGGATGGTTCCAGGGCAAAATAATTTACTCAGGCCCCGGTCACACGAGAGGTTTTGGGCCGGGAGAGGGACAGATCGGGGGCACAGCAAACGGGCGCAATCCCACAGCAACATCTGGGAAGCATGGCGCGCCCGTTCCCGATCCAGCCCTTCCACCCAAAACCCCACATCAAAAATAAACCACCTACCTAGGTGGTTCTTCGAGAAATGGTGCATCAAGGCCGGCCGTGGGATCGCCGGCGCGTCCTTCCACCGGCGCATCCCTGGCTCCTGGCCGAACTGCTCATGCTCAGACATGCGCAGTTCGGCAGCCTCCCCCTCCCGACTGTCGCTTCCTCCCCGGCATCTGATCGTGCCGGGGAGCAACGGGGGATCCGTGGGATCCCGGCGCGGTATCTCTATTTTGGTTTTTTTGCCCGGTTTTTTTTTCCTGCCGTGTGGCAGGGACCTCAGTAGCCAAGCCCCTCGCTCACAACGTTAATGCCAGTAGCTCACAAAGTAGAATTTTTGCTCACAGGACTCCACAACTTTGCTAAATGTATTCAGTCCTTACACCTGTATTCTCACCACTGTATTTCTTATTTGGAATAGTAGATTAGAATAGTGATCGTAATGTAATGCAATGAATATTAGAAGGGTGTATTGGAATGCATTTCCCTGGTCAGGTGACAGAGGAGACATAACTAGTGTTGCCAGGTCCCCTTGGCTTGCTGGAGCGGCGATTTGGGGAGCATTTCAGGGGGGGGGCAACAGGTGGAAGTGATGTCATCATGCTGGATACGTCATGTGGCAACGCTCTCCATTTCAGACAAAACTCTATGGGGTTTTTAGCCTACAACCGTAGAGATATGCCCCAAAACCAGAGTGCTGCCACACAACATCCACATTTGAGGGCAGGGCTTCCCCCGCTGGCCAGCTGGCCAGTGGAAGGCAAAAGTTTGAAAAATCAGGGAACCCTCCCCCACCCAGACCGGGGGTCTGGCAACCCTAGACATAACACTGCACTACTTATCACCCCACCTCAAAGAAAAACAGGCTATTAGTTACCTCCATGCTTGAGAGGACTGATGGAGCATAACAACAAGATCTCAGTTAATTACTCTTAAAGGTAAAGGTTCCCTTGCTCGAAAGCCAGTCGAGTCCGACTCTAGGGCTGCGGTGCTCATCTCTGTTTCAAAGCCGAAGAGCTAGCGCTGTCCGAAGACGTTTCCGTGGTCATGTGGCCAGCATGACTAAACACCAAGGCGCACGGAACGCTGCTCCCTTCCCACTGAAGTGGTACCTATTTATCTACTTGCAATTTCTTGCTTTCGAACTGCTAGGTTGGCAGGAGCTGGAACTAGAGATGGGAGCTCACTCCATCTTGCGGCACCTGGGTCTCGAACTGCTGAACTACTGACCTTCCGCAGCCTGCAGTTCAGCGTCTTAACCACTTGAGCCACCGCAGCTCCTAATGTACTCTTAGCACTCCTCAATTAATAAGGATGTATTTACACATCTATCTCCAATGTTGACTTATTTGCTTCGCTGCTTTCCCCTGGAATTAAATCCAAATAATGATGCCCTTATAAACTTAGCTTGTTATTCCTGTTTGCATCTGTTAAAACAACTTCATTATATTGTGCGCTAATTTGCTGTTCAAACTCTGCCTTATATGTATGGGCTGGTAAATCCCATTTCATCGTATCTGAGGAAGTGTCTGTGCACACAAAAGCTCATACCTTGGATAAAACTTTGTCGGTTTTAAAGGTGCCACTGGACTCAAACTTTGTTCTACTGCTTTAGACCAACACGGCTATCCGCCTGGATCTTACTTGGTGTTAATCAGTCTATTGACAAAATCAGTTAAGGATTCATAACAGAAGAGTATCTTTCAGTCAGAGAGGCTTCCTGAAAATCAATATCCGGCGAAACAAATGCTCACTGAGATCAAAGTTTTTCAGACAAACATTTTTGTCTCACAGCCTGAGAAATAATAAGCTCTGGAAAGGGCTGTGGTAACCTTGGAAACCAGAAAGAGCCACAAGGGTAGTTGGGGGGAAAGGCACTGACTGCAAACTAGGGATGGGCATGAACCCACAAATGAACCCTGGTTTGAGCACGTTTCGAGCCAGTTTGTTTGGTCGCATAATTCTCGAAACCAAAAATGAACTGCCTTTTCCCTTGGAGGTTTAGGTGGTTCCCTAGAACAGTTCGTTCTCCAGACAGCCTGGTGCCAATTCAATCAATTCCTAGGCAATGCTGGGGGTGGACTTGTGGAGAGCCCGAGAAACACCCAAAGCAGTTGTCCATAGCTTGATCGACAGCTCTGGGAGCCAACCACGAAGCCCCCATTCTGCTCTATAGGAGCAGATTATCAATCACACCCTGACTCAGCTGCTTTCACTTTGCAGCACAAAGAGAAAAGAGTCAGTCATTGTGACAGCAGGCAAGGAATTGTTTGCTGGGTGGCTGATTTAGGAGAGGCTTTGAGGGAATCCTTTTTTAAAACACTGCTCCCGGCTGGGAAGGTGTTCCTTGCTGTGATTTCAGGGGCTGAACCTGAAGCTAGAGCTTTCCTGGGGGGTACCTGCTTTGGGGGGGCTATAACTTGGACATCCCACATCCAATCTTTGCCAAACTTGGAGGGTGGGCGGAGTAGAGACTGCTGAAGACTCCCTGTGAGTTTTATTTTTATTTTATTTATATCCCTCACTCCCTGCCACAGCAGGCTCAGGGCGGATTACATAGAACTTGATTAAACAGATAAAACAGAGAATTGAATAAAATAAATGTAAGTATAAAATAAATGTAAGTATAAAAGTGAAGCAACTGGTATTGCTCCAATATGAAGAGATTTAATTATAATATTATGTGCTGCAGCACGTGCTGCAATTGCTTCTGTTTGGTATAGAATAATATGGGAATATGTTACGATGGATAAGATTCTAGATCAAGTCTCTCATCGTGCTCGGACTCCATCCCCCTCTAATTATTTTGCCGTTTGGTATCCACTACTGAATTTCATAGCAGGTAATCCAGAACTATTTCCTTCTAATTGTACTGTTGACGTTCTTTTATGCTAAGGTGTTATAGTTTATTGTTAACTTTGGATCGATTCATTTGGAGAACAGAGTGCAATCTGCACAGGACAGGCTCTAAAAAAACTGCCAAGATCATGACAAGAGTGCAGGATCAAATCAGAGAATCACAAAGAGAAAACCACGTAAATTTGCAAGGAAGGACAGAAAATTAGTGCTACTATGCAGCTGTGCTAGGGCATTGGCTACAATACCCCTATTTTTTCAATTTAGTGACACAAGACTAAAAAAAGCTCTCCACAGCTTTTACCATAGGACTTCTCCCCCATACAAACTGCAGCCCTGTGCAAAGCACAGTGGAGTTGCAGTCAACTTTGCAGAGGCACATGCATGCATGCACACACACATTGTCAACAATGACAGCTTGCAATGCCAGTGGGTTCTACCATGCATTCTGTACACTCAATATGTTTCCCCATATTGTGAGATCGTGTGAATCATTCCCATTTTCCACAGTGGCTGATAAAACAGCAGAGAATCCCCTAGTGCTTGGCAATATAGAAAACCCATCCCTCTACTCTGACTTTGAAAAACAGGCTAAACTATCAATGAATCAATTTATAGATAGGGGCTACTCCTCCAGAGTAGCGAAGCAGGCTTTTTATAAGGAAAAAACCCATAAACAGATAATCCCTTTGGGTGCCAAAAATGAGACAAGGTCATTCTGATAGAATTATTATTCCATTGACCTTCAATGGGAGATCATCTCAAGTTATCCTACCCACTGAAGGAGGAAAGATTGGCTGGATACACCTAGCTTTTCTACTCAATCTCCCCCAATTCTGCTCCTTACTATATCCCTTTTTTGTCTAGGTGGGTCCCAAGACCTCCAACATAGTATTTAAATGGTCAAAGAGGACTCCATCTTTCCCTTTTCTCCAGTGGGAAAGTGTCCAGAAACTCCAGACCCAGCAGTTGTAAGAACATAAGAAGAACCCTGCTGAGTCAAACCAATGGTCCATCTAGTCCAGCATCCTGACTCACATGGTGACCAACCAGTTCCTCTGGAGGGCCAACAACAGGGCATAGAAATCAAGTCCTTCCCCTGATGTTAACTCTTGGCTCTGGGATTAAGAGGTTTAGTGCCTTTGAATCTGGAAGTTCCCCTCTTTCACCATGGCTAGTAGCCAGTGACAGAGTTATCCTCCATGAAGCTATCCAATCCCCTTTTAAAACAGTCTATGCCTGTGGACATCACTACATGCTCTGGCAGAGAATTCCACATTTTAATCACTTGCTGTGTAAAGAATTATTTTCTTTTCTCCATCCTGAATCTAATGCCCATCAGCTTCATTGGATCTTCTTGAGTTCTAGTATTTTGGAAGGGGCGGGGGAAATTTTCTAACAACTCTCTCTACCCCGTGAATAATTTTACTAATCTCATGTCCCCACTTAGTGACATCTTTTCTAAACTGAAAAGTCTTAGACTCTTCTTCATAGGGAAGGTGCTCCAACCCCCTAATCATCTTGGTTTCCCTCTTCTTCATTTTTTCCAGCTCTGCAATATCCTTTTTGAGATACTGTGACCTTCAAACAGTATTCCAAATGAGGCTGTGCCATAGATCTATAGAGGGGTGTTATCATACTGGCCGTTTTATTTTCAATCTTTCCTAATAATCCCTAACATAGAGTTTGCCCTTTTCACTGCTGCAGTACACTGGATTGACACTCTCCTTGAGTGTCAACTATTATGACCCCAAGATCTTTTTCCTTCTTAGTCTCAGCAATTTCAGACCCCGTTATCCCATCCTTGATGCTGGGATATTTTGTTCTAATGTGCATCGCCTTATACTTATCAACACTGAATTTCATTTGCCACATTCTTGCCCATTCACCCAATTTGTAGAGATCTTCCTGGAGCTCTTCACAGCCATCCTTGGTTGTCACCATCCTGAATAATTTTGTGTCACCTGCAAACTTGGCTACTACACTACTCACCCCTAATTCCAGATCATTTATGAATAAACTAAAGAGTACCAGCCCCAATACCGATCATTGTGGGACCCCACTAGTTATTTCTCTCCATTGTCCATTTATTCCTACTCTTTGCTTCCTGTCATTTAACCAATTTTTAATCCACAAGAGAACCCATCCTCTTATCCAATAATGTTTGCTTTTATTCAGGAGTCTTTGGTGAGGTAACTTGTCAAAAGCTCTTTGAAAGTACAAATATGTAATGTCTTCTAGGTCTAGGGTTGCCAAAGTGGTCCCCCACTTTTTTATATAGTTTATTTATCATTTTCCATTATATAAAACAAATATAACATAATCATTTACATATTTTGGAGTTTACATTACACATTTCCCCCCATCCATCTATCTAACTTTTGCCATCTTTTTTTGAATATACTTTCTTTCTTCCCTGCTAGAATCGTATTTAGTTTATCCATTTCTTTTATTTCCAAAATTTTCATTGTTAATTCTTCTCTACTTGGAATTTTATCTGATTTCCAAGATTTAGCTACAAGTATTCTGGATACCGTGAGGACATATAATATCAAACATTTGTCATTATGTTTAATCCCATCCGGTAACATATTAAGTAAATATACTTCTGGTTCTAACTTCAAATCTATTTCAGTTATCTCTAATATTATCTGTTTTATCATTTTCCAAAACTTGCAAACCTTCTCGCATCCCCACCATATATGATAGTATGACCCAACATTTTTATTACATCTCCAGCAATTCCCTGAGACATTTTTATAACATTTAGCAATCTTATCTGGAGTCCAATGCCACCTATAACACATTTTAAAAATGTTTTCTTTATACGATGTGTCTCTTAATAATTTTGTTGACTTCCACATTTTTAACCATTTTTCTACGTTTATGTTATGTCCCAGATCCTTCATCCAAGCTTTCATACTTGGTTTGATTATTTCCTCTTGCAACTCATTACTTAACAGAAAATTATATAGTCTTTGTATCAATTTATCTGACGATGACAACCACAATTTGTCTAGTTCTGATTTTGATTTTACAAAGTTTTTTACTTTATCTTTTGCAAACCTTGATTTCAGTTGTACTTTTTCCGAGTTTGTAAGGTCAATATTTAATTCCTGTAGCCTTTCAAATGTTTTTAGTTCATTATTTTCTGTTAGTAACACATCATAATTTACCTTTTTATTTTATGTTATTAGGGTTGGCATTATAAATGCTTCTAGTGGTGATACCCATCTAGGTATATTTTATCATAGAACTTCTTCTTTATATCTCTCCATATCTTGATTAGCGCTTCTGTAACTATATGTTTTTGAAAAAAATTGCTGTGTTTTATCTTTGTCGTACCACACATAGGCATGCCAGCCCATGTGTAGATCATAGCTTTCTAGTCAAGAGGGAGGAGCTGCGGTGGCAGCACAAGCAGCTTCGCTATGAACAAGAGAGGCACGTGGCGCTAAGGCATCCACACTACGTAGATGAGTGCCATGGGACAAAGAGGTATATCCCCACCATCCTGCAGATGTACAGGTAAGCGATACCCTTATGAGCAAAACTTCACAGGTCTCCACTTGTACACGCACAATTGCATAACAACAAAAGCTATTTTTACACACTGCATGCCATTCCTCCATAAAGCAGCTGATTGTTTCTTTATGAGGTCACTATGGTATGAAGGACTATGAGGACTGGTATGAAGGCAGCACAAAGGCAAAATAATAAACTCAGTTTGGAGCCACAGGAGTGGAGAACAACAACTCTTTGTGCTGAGCCCTTTCTGCTTTTCCATGGCGTAACCTTTCATCAAGCCTCTACTTCTAACTGCTCAAAATGTTGCCTATAATGTTTGTGCTTTGTACTTTAAGTCATGTCTTTGGTAGGCCATATCAGCTTTGCTTGCTGTCTCCACTTACGGGAGGGCGGGGAGATCTCTCTCCTTAGTCGCTGCACCAGCTGATGATGGTTGCTGACATGTGGAAACTCTGGACAAAAAGAACTGCACAGAAACTACCAATTTATTTCCCCATCGAACAGTTCAAACAGTAATGAGCGCCAATTGCACTCTGCCTGCTTGACCTAACATTCAAAAGGCTACATGTGTTCTATGCCTCCAATCCATATCCAACTCCGGTAACACTTACACAAGGTACCCCAAAATTGTTTAGCACAACTGTGTGTGTGTGTATATATGTATGACATATAAATGACAAAACCTGTTTCAGGCTAGAACAGAATTATCCTTGAACTCTGACATTCATCATTCAGAAATAAGCTGGTGGCGGCGGCTACACACACGGACAGCTTCAAGAGGGAATTAGATAAGCATATGGAGCAGAAGTCCATCAGTGGCTATTAGCCACAAGATATAGATAGGAACTCTCAGGCAGGGGGAAGTGATACATTATAAACTTGGTGCTTGGGGGGGGGGCAACAGTGGGAGGGCTCCTAGTGTCCTGGCCCCACTGCTGGACCTCTAGATGGCACCTGATATTTTTGGCCAATGTCTGACAGAGTGTTGGACCAGATGGGCCGTTGGCCTGATCCAGCATTGGCTTCAGTTATGTTCTTCATATGGAAGAATCCGCAGGGAAAAATTGCAGAATTCCTTCCATATAAAGAACAATAATGGAATAGTTTTCTCGAATGCACAACACTACAACTGAGGAACTGACAAAATAGCAGCGTTCAAGACCTCTGAGGGCAGAACTGGATGTCACAAGGAAAGAAGTGGGTTCTCAACCCGATGTCCACTTTGTAAGGCAAAGTTCGATGCCCTAGTGCTGTGTAATGGAGTGAGCTCCCTGCCAGCTCCTGCCAACCTAGTAGTTCAAAAGCAAGAAATTGCAAGTAGATAGCTACCGCTTTAGTCATGCCAGCCACAAGGCCATGGAAACGTCTTCAGACAGTGCTGGCTCTTTGGCTTGGAAGCAGAGATGAGCACCGCCCCCTAAAGTCAGATTCGACCAGCTTTCGAGCAAGGGAAACCTTACTTTACCTTTAATAACACTTAATATTTATATAGTGACTTATAAGTGCTGAAAGCACTTTACATACATGGCTTCATTCCGACATCACAGTAAACCATGGTTTGTACAACAGTCTCTGACTACACTACCATAGTAATATCACTCAGTGGCTCAGCAGCCACATGTAGCTTTTTGACATGCCACCTGTGGCTTTTCTGAGGACTGTCCATCAATATGGAACCAGTCCCATGCTCCAGAAAGTGAGCAAAGCTCTTGCCCAGGGGGCTGGCAGGTGGTTTCTACCTTGGAACAGATTTAAAAAGCTGCTACCGGAGGTACAAGTAAGCTGTGAGCCTCCTTGAAGTGCAGGACTTCTGCCATGGATGGAAGTACACGTAGCTCTTTTGGTTGAAGGTAACTGTGGATGTGGTACTCCGTGATCCTCAGAGTAAGAACCACTGTTCTACACAGAAGTAACACTGCCGGTTTATATGTGAAAACCCTGTTTTTCTCTGCTTCTTGACACCTCTCCCACCACCCAGGAGGAAGACATTTTCTCTATGTTTCTGCTCTGTATTTGGGGGGACACTATTTTGGGAAACTCCTGTATCCCCTGGAATACATATGAGTTTCCCAAACAGGCCAACTAGTACACCCCCAGAACTGTTTCAGACAGCGAAGATGGCATGGGGAGAAGCTGAAGTTCCTTCTCTACATGCATCATGGTCCTGAACCCAGACCCAACCTGTGTACTCTGTCATGGGCAGCCCTGTACAGTAGAATTATATTATGCCCAGGGGTCATTTCGTAGAAAAAGAGCTAGGGGGACTCATTAGCATAACTCATTAGCATATGCCACACCCCCTGACATCAGGGGCCCGGCGGTGGACCTGCAAGGCCAGCGGGAGTGCGAGGATTGACTTCATAATTTCCTTTTCTCTAGTCAGAGTTATCTCTTATGTGCCCCTAAATGCCATTTCCCACCACCATCTTCATATACAGATAACTTCAGCCTTTGGTGTGTGTTGATATTCATGTTTGAACCCATCAACAATATGTGTTTCTGGATGCTGAGTACAGCTTTCCAAAAGATACTAATAAACTAGTGATTCAGGAACATGGTATTATTGAACCTAGGGTTGCCAAATGTTACCTACCTTGCCAGCGGGGGACTCCTGTATGGCTCCCGGTGCGCGCACGTGCGCCGCATGCACGTCACAGGGAAGTGAAGTCATGATGCCGGGCACGCTGGGGGCGGGGCCATGACCATGCAAGGGAAAACCATAGAATCAGGTTCCCCCCGGGGCCCCGATTCCCCGGCGTCAGGGAACGGGCCTCTGGGGCGGGGGGTTTTCCGCCCCCCCGGGGGGATTTGGCAGCCCTAAGACTGAGTTTCTAGATACTCTCAATAACTGTGTCACGGAGCAGATGGTCACAGTACCTATCAGAGGGGAGGCGATCCTGGACTTGGTCCTAAGTATTGCTCAGAACTTTGTGAGAGATGTAAACGTGATAGCACCAGTCGGGAACAGTGACCATACTGCTATTAGGTTTAGCATTTATGTAAATAGGGAGTTGCCCAAAAAGACCATCACAACCACATTTAACTTTAGAAGGGGTAACATCTCTCAAATGAGGGGGATTGTGAAGAAGAAACTGAAAGGAAAGGTAAGGAGGGTCAAACCCCTTCGGGAAGCTTGGAGACTATTTTAAACTGCAATCCTAGAAGCGCAGATAAAATGTATACCACAGGTTAGGAAAGGTACAAATAGCTATAAAAAAGGCCTTTGTGGTTAACGAACAAAGTAATGGAAGTAGTAAAAGGTAAGAAGGATTCCTTTAAGCAGTGGAAGGCTAGTCCAGGTGAGGTTAAATAAAAAGGAGCACAGGCTTTGGCAAATAAAATGCAAGTCAGTGATAAGACAGGTGAAAAGGGACTATGAGGAACATAAAGACGGACAATAAAACTTCCTCCAAATACATTTGCAGCAGAAAACCAATCATAAAGAAAAGCCACAAAACAGCTGAGCAGTAGGGAGGCACTCCCCACCACCCAGCAGTTTCACACTGTCTTGTGCAGTCCCTTTAAAGTTTAAAGGGACTGCAAAAGACAGCTCCAGACAGCGCTGGTGATCAAGCTGTTCCCCGTCACTCAGGTTTGTTTTTTTTTGAGGTTTTCTGCAAACCCCATTTAAAGAGAGTGCAGTCCCTTTCAAGGGGGTTTCCGGGAACACAATCCACAAACCAATTCGCAAATAAATCTCCTGGTTTGATTCGGTTCGTGGTTTGGCCATGAACCAAACTCGATTTGGTTCGTGGTTTGGCCATGAACCAAACCCCATTTCCCGGTTTGTGCCCTTCCCTAGTACCTGCATTCCCTGGCAATACTTTATTCTTCATGGAATATTTATGCTTAAGTATATTTATATAACACTGTTAAGTTATGGCTACTCTAGAATTCAGAAAACTGGATAACAGTTTGGCGTTGACTTTCTCTGCTATGTTTTGTGGTACAGAGATTTACAGTATGGGGGAAAAGAAAAGCTTTTACATTGCATTCCGATTTCAGTGTACTATGTAGAAATGCCAGTAGCTTAAACTTTCCATTCAGTGCACAGCATGTGGTTATTCAAATGGAAGGACAGAAGGCTCTGCTGATAACACCCAGCACACCAGATAGTTCTTGCATTTACAATACACAGGATCATACACTGGGCTTTGTTTTAGCTATGGCACCCCAGAGTTAAACACTGGAAGTAACTTCTGATGAAGATCCACAATGCAACATAAATTCAACCATGGCTCTGGACACTCTGCAAAGCTAGAATGTGATGGACTTTGCTGTTTCCACATGAAAAAGTAAACAATAAAAAATAGCAGGCTTTTTAATACGTCTTAGGTATAAGCCTTCAATGCATACATAATATTCTTTACCCAGGTTTTTTTTAACCCTTCCAAAACACTGGGGATATTTTGGCCCACAGAAACCATTGGGAAAAATTGGTTTACCCATCTAAAGCTTTCTACAGACACCAAGCTCCTGTTATGCTTTCTCTTCCCTCCCCACTGCCTTTCTTTTTTAAGTTTGAGTTTTCTCAGAAGGGTAAAAGGGGTCTGTGACGACCTCTTCTCTGGGGAGGTCTGGTTTTACTTTAAAACCGTTCTTTATATTTTCTGGTGCAATGAGCTCCCAGAGGAGATCCGGGCCCTGCGGGACCTTATGCAGTTCCGCAGGGCTTGAAAGACGGAGCTCTTCTGCCAGGCGTTTGAGTAGGAGCCGCCGCCGCCACTATTCTACCACCGAGGTGGCAAGTCATCGGCTGCCCTATAAGAATGGGGGCAAGCAGGCCCTGGCAGAAGTTTGAGACAGTGTAGTGGGAGACCACACTACTGAGACAGCTGGCCACCAAACCTGGGGGGGGGGGTTGTCCCAATCTTGGATGATTAATATAGGTATAGCACCGTATTATTGGAAGGTTTTATTGTGATTTTAAATGTTCCATTTATTATATACTGTATTGTATTTTGCACTCGGCTTTGCCGCATGTGAGTCGCCCTGAGCTTTTGGGAGGGTGGGATATAAATCAAACTAATAAATAAAAAATAAATAAATTTACCCATCTAAAGCTTTCTACAGACACCAAGCTCCTGTTATGCTTTCTCTTCCCTCCCCACAGCCTTTCTTTTTTAAGTTTGAGTTTTCTCAGAAGGGTAAAAGGGGTCATTCTGGCCCCTAATAGACTTGGCTTGAAAATGAAAGTACTATGCACAATCGTAATGACCCAACAAATACTGAAAAATAATTTTAGCACTGTTCCCATGTATAAATAGATGGACCAACACCTACTATTTCTATTTTATATGAAGGTGGAACAATCAGCGAAAACTCAAGTTTCTCTCCTGAACTTATATCTATAGACATTTGTTGGTTTGGGGCTTTTACATCACTTTTGGATATGTGGGTTGAAATGACCATCAAGGAAATCAGTGTTTTCAAGTTGAATTGTTGTGTTATATAGTAGGAGCAGGTAAAAGTCCTGTGTTTGTGCTCTGTCAAAACTTCCCTTACGTTTACAGCCACATGGAAAAGCTGAAATTGAACTGTATTGCAATTTTGGAAATGGGGTCATTTCATCCCCCTGCAAGACAAGCCTGGACATGTTTGAAGGCATTCTATGGACCTCACATTTTCCAGACTCAAAGGAGCCATTCAGCCTGGACCTTTAGATGACTCCTAGCCATCTGTCTACTGAGCTGATTTTGTTGTGCTCTATCAAAGCTCAAATTGAACTGTATTGCATTTTAGAAATGGGGTCATTCCATCCCTCTGCAAGACAAGTCCAGGCATGTCTGCAGGCATCCACTGAGACTATACAGATTTTCCAGACTTGAAGAAGCCATTCAGCCTGGACCTCTAGATGGCCCCTAGTCACCTGTCCACTAAGGTGATTGTTTTCCTTCAAATGTTGATTGATTTCTTAAAAATAAACAGTTTTACAAATTCTGAACTATGCCTTATACTTTAAAAAATGGTGGGATCAATTTGCCAAAATTTACATTTCTGTAGGGTTTTCATGTTTTCAATGAGGAGTATTTTTTACCCCGATTTCAAATTTTACTCTTCTTTGTCCTGCATTGCTGAAGGAAGTTACTCTTGAGGACTGGGGTTTTTTTTTGTCTTAATAGCTAATACCATGACTGAGAGAGCTATCAGGTTTCCATTACTTTTGCTGTAATATGGGGTCACTTTGATCCCTATGCCAAAGTAATGTACTCTTTTTTTTTCCCCTTGGGAGGGTTAAACTAATAAAAAATCCCAGAGAAAATATTTTTCTGAAGGCCTTTTAAATAAGATGTCCTGTTATTAGACCATTTGATGAGACCTTCTTGTGGTTTCTCATTTCTCCTGTCAAAGCAGTCCATGAGATTTGACTTAACCCGTATCCTATTGCAGCAATACATGAAACGGAGGGTTAAACTAATAAAAAAAACCCAGAGAAAATATTTTTCTGAAGGCCTTTTAAATAAGATGTCCTGTTATTAGACCATTTGATGAGACCTTCTTGTGATTTCTCATTTCTCCGGTCAAAGCAGTCCATGAGATTTTACTTCACCTGTATCCTATTGCAGCAATACATGAAATTGCCTTATTGTCTCTGTGTTTCTTATATACTAGGACCATAGTCATTCTTACTACCAACTCAAATTAGATTTTCAGTGTAACCCTAAACATAGTTGCATCCTTCTATGCCAAATTACCTGAATAGATTTAGAAGGGTGTTCACGACTACACAATTTAGTGGCTTAGGTATGTGTGAGACCCTTTATTTAAAACTCCACCCTGTAAAACAGGCAGGGCTATTTTGGGGCAGGAACGCACAGGAATAGAGTTCCGGCTGGCTTCCAAGTTGGCCACGCCTAGCAGGAGCTCATTAGCATAACAGGCCACACCCAACAGCAGGAACTCATGAGGATTGGCTACATTAGGGGTGTGTGGCCTAACATGCAAAGGAGTTCCTGCTACAAAAAAGCCCAGGGTTTTGACAACAAACAAGGTAAGCAGAATAAGAAGCAAAAGGTGGGTGTGGCTAGATGAGCACACTTCTGGTAACATGGGGGTGTGGCCTAATATGCCAATGAGCTGTGCTGTCATGGGTGTGGCCTAATACGCTAATGAGTTTCTGCTGTTGGGTGTGGCCTATTATGCTAATGAGTTCCTGCTGGGCTTTATCTACAAAAAGAGCCCTGAAACAGGCATCATAAGCCAACAAACTCTGTGCAGATATAGAATCTGCAGGATAGTG
>NW_015172621.1:0-8496 GCF_001447785.1 Gekko japonicus | reverse complement strand
CAATGCTATGCTGGGGATTATTAGGAAGGGTATTGAAAACAGATCAGCCAGTATAATAATGCCCGTGTATAAATCAATGGTGCGACCTCATTTGGAATACTGTGTACAGTTCTGGTCACCACACCTTAAAAAGGATATTATAGCTTTGGAAAAAGTGCAGAAAGGGGCAATTTGAATGATAAAAGGGTTGGAACACTTTCCCTATGAGGAAAGGTTAAAGCGCTTAGGGCTCTTTAGGTTGGAGAAACAACGACTGAGGGGAGACATGATTGAGATTTATAAGATTATGCATGGGATAGAGCAGGTAGAGAAAGAGGTACTTTTCTCCCTTTCTCACAAGACAAGAACTCGTGGGCACTCCATGAAATTGCTGTGTGACTGAGGGGAGACATGATTGAGATTTATAAGATTATGCATGGGATAGAGCAGGTAGTGAAAGAGGTACTTTTCTCCCTTTCTCACAAGACAAGAACTCGTGGGCACTCCATGAAATTGCTAAGCGGTCGGGTTAGAATGGATAAAAGGAAGGACTTCTTCACCCAAAGAGTGATTAACACATGGAATTCACTGCCACAGGAAGTGGTGACGGCTACACACATGGACAGCTTCAAGAGGGAATTAGATAAACATATGGAGCAGAGGTCCATCTGTGGCTCTTAGCCACAAGGTATAGATAGGGACTCCAGGTCAAGTGATGCTCTGTATTCTTGGTGCTTGGGGGGGGTCAACAGTGGGAGGGCTTCTAGTGTCCTGGACCCACTGCTGGACTTCCTGGTATCACCTGGTATTTTTGGCCACTGTGTGACAGAGTGTTGGACTGGATGGGCCATTGGCCTGATCCAACATTGGCTTCTCTTATGTTCTTGTGTTCTTATGACTTACGCTGACCCTGTAGGGTTTTTAAGGCAAGAGACAAACACAGGTGATTTGGTATGGCCTGCCTCTGTATCATGACCCTGGACTTTCTTGGTGGTCTCCCATCCAAGAGATGGGAGTCTGGACCATCCAGGTCAAGAACATTGGCCCCATCTTAATGACTGTTTGGAAACCATGATCAGATTACACATTACAACCACCACCCACTCTCCTCAGCAGTATATCCCCAGACCCTTCTTGGGTATGTGATAGAGAATATGAGACAATCTTAGACAGCAATCTTAACTGAAGGTAACATTAATTAGGATTCCCATCTAACCATGATGGAAAACCATGTTTTGAAGTTGGTTTTGAGTTCTGGGAGAAAACAATAAAATGTTGGTGCGGATGTGGCTCAGGTGCAAAGAAGGAGTTTACTCCCAGGAAGAGAGGGGAAAGAGCCATCAGTCTCACAGACATCTCTTAACTGTGGATAATTGGAAGTGGGTACTATACCACTACATGCCCTAGACATCAACATGAAGCATTATGCTCATGTCCTAACTGTAAAGAGCTTAATGATTCAATGTAACAAGAGCCAGACCCTCTTGTTGCACACTTCTCAGCCCCATTATGAAGGAATATTTTATCAAGATTCTCAAAGGCAAAGAACATCTGCATATTAATAGCTAGCAGGAAGTGCCATGTTGTTATTGTACATGCATAACTAGATTATCCATCTGTCAAGAAGCTGCACCTGTGAATCGCAACAATTCGCAAGGCTTTCTCGTATTGATGGCCCAATAGGGCTTGCCTGTATAACAGCTAGGCAAATTAATTTAACATAGTTTGGTGGTGATGGGACTCCATTAGTATACAAAAAGACGTGCAGATGTAGCAACATCTTGCATACATTCATAACCGGAAAATACTTCTCATTATCGGAAGAAACATGGAACTGAAAATATAAGGTGTACCCCCTCTCCTAGTTTTAGATGCAGGTTGGGAACATATGAAGAATTGAGGGGAAGGGGAGTGAAACATACAGCTGCTTCCGCTTCCCCTTAGTAATGCATGACTGCTCAGCTTCGAGGTTAGAGTAGTAGTTTATCTATAGGATGGGGCTGACCCTATTTTCAACGCCCATTCTAGGATACGGTAAACTGACAGAGGCTCAAGTAGACCTAGTATCAGAGGTCATTTCGTAGAAAAAGAGCTGCAGGAGCTCATTAGCATAACTCATTTGCATAATGCCACACCCCCTGATGTCACTGGACGTGTGTCAGAAGGCGACACCCACCGCTCAGGCTCCACTGGACTGTTTTGGATTCCTGGCTATTGGGGGGGGGACATGCAGATCTGTCCTCGCAGAGGAGGGAGAGCTTGTACCTGAATAAAACCTGGTCTTAAAGGTGCCACTGGACTGTTTTGGATTGCTAGCTATTGGGGGTGGGGGAGACGTGCAGATCTGTCCTCGCAGAGGAGGGAGAGCTTGTACCTGAATAAAACTTGGTCTTAAAGGTGCCACTGGACTGTTTTGGACCGGGGAGCCGGGGGGAGCTCTGCAACTTACCTGGCTTCTTCTTGCTCTGACTGAGGGCTGCTGGGAGCAGGGGGTGGGGCTTGTTGCATGTGCCCACCCCCTTGGCTCTGTACTGTCGGAGCTCCGTTCCTGTGCGCTCCCACAGGAAATGACCCCTGCCTAGTATTATCTACCATTGACCCCCCCCTCCGAGGCCTTTAACTAACATTCACAATAGATCGGAGAAGAAATGTCCATTCCTCCTCATCCAGAAAAATGACTCGTACTTATATCAACGATAACTACAGTGTCACCCATGAAAAATTAGAATGTTATTTTGTTTGGGCGAGCCCTGTTGTTTCTAACAGCCCTTAGATTTCAAAAAGAGACTTTCAAGAACTGACAGCAGAAAAGTCACTCGGTAGATCATAAACCCTGGCACCATCCAGGGATGATTCCTGTAATTTATCATGGTCCTCTTATCATAGCTGTGCCAATGCTACTCTCAGTTCTCTCCGTGTGACATATCTTCAGTGGCAGAATGCAATCTGCCATCTTTTGTGACTGGAAGCTTTCTGGCTGTGAAAGAGCTTCTTAAAATTCAACACTGGCCAAATGAAAACACCTGGAATTTTGGTTGTAAGCAGCAGCACAGTTCTATGTCTTGTGCACTTTCTGTCTACTTTGGTTATTCCTCTCGGCTCAAGGCAGCTTTACCGCCATTTATAGCTCTCCCAACATCTTAGCTAGTTTAGCTATCATACATAGGCTGTAATCCTACGCACAATTAGACCAGACATAGGTGCGAATGCCTGGCGGATTTAAAGGGCGCGATCAGACAACAACATCTGGGAAGCGCCCACAGCTGTCGGCAACCTGTTCTGCTCCACTGCAGAAGTGGAGTTAAAAGACACCGGGGGGGAAATCTGGTAGTAAATGGGTTGTGACAGGCCGTGGATGGACTCTCCCATGTTTGATCGCTACAGCATCCTCTCATGGCATTGGGATGGTCTGATCAGGCCATCCCAACTCCGTGCCATTGTTTTTCCCCCCTTCAAGGTATGTACATCATCGCAATCTCCATAGGGAGCCCTCAGTGCGGAGGTGCGATTAATCGATCCCTCGTTTAAGCGCATGGGGGGGGGGAAAGGCACAAAAAAACCCAACCCCCCCGCAGTTGCGTCTGATCATGTACTGATGGACTGCACCCGCAGCTTCAAAGGGAGGTGTGATCATGCAACTGCGGGTCAAATTCCTCTGGAGTAAATACCCTCACTTCCCCTCCACACCATTTGTTCTGGCGTGTGTGACCGCAACCATAGAGAGGTCCAGGGCTCTTTTTGTAGAAAAAGCCCAGCAGGAACTCATTAGCATACTAGGCCACACCCAACAGCAGGAACTCATTAGCACATTAGGCCACACCCCTGGCAGCACAGCTCATTAGCACATTAGGCCGCACCCCCATGTTACCAGAAGTGTGGTTATCCAGCCACACCCACTTTTTGCTTCTTATTCTGTTTACCTTGTTTGTTGTCAAAATCCAGGGCTTTTTTGTAGCAGGAACTCCTTTGCATGTTAGGCCACACCCCCTAATGTAGCCAATCCTAATGAGTCTCTGCTGTTGGGTGTGGCCTATAATGCTAATGAGTTCCTGCTGGGTGTGGCCAACTTGGGAGCCAGCTGGAACTCCGTTCCTATGCGTTCCTGCCCAAAAATAGCCCTGGAGGTTACATTATTTTCAGCTGACAGATAAGGCAAATCTATCCACCTTCTTTCATATTCAGGTGGTCAAACGGAAGAAAAGGGAGAAATCCTGGCTGTATCCATTCAGATCCCTTTGAAAAGAAGGGTCTCCGCAGAAGTAGTTAGTAAAAGTTCTAATTTATCTATAACACTCTAGGTATGATATTCTTACCACTGCATAGTCTCAGCAAGCAGTGGACCTGTTGCTCTAAACTTCCCTTGCTCGAAAGCCAGTCGAATCCGACTCTAGGGTTGCGGTGCTCATCTCCGTTTCAAAGCCGAAGAGCCAGCGCTGTCCGAAGACGTTTCCGTGGTCACGTGGCCGGCATGACTAAACACCAAGGCGCACGGAACGCTGTTACCTTCCCACCGATGGGTCTCGAACTGCTGAACTACTGACCTTCCACAGCCTGCAGTTCAGTGTCTTTACCCCTTGAGCCACCGCAGCTCCTAAATCTATGCAGAAGGTACCATAAAATCTGATGATCAAGGGCAGCGAAAGCGGCATGGAGTGTGGAGGCTACCATGAAATCCGAGGATCAAAGGAAGTGAGTGCAGTATGCAATGCAGAGGGAATTTCTGTTCCAATGTGGGTTTCGTAAAATAATGGAGGGAAAGCCAATGCAGAATCAGCCAAAGTGTTACAAAGACCACATGGCTCCTCCCCCCAGCCCTACTGCCAACTTAAAACAAACACACGTGAGATTACATATTGTGCTATACGTTTCCAGTGGTGAGGGTCTTCCAGGGGAAATCTGAATTGGAAATTTTGTCTGGATTCCCCCTTCCCTCGGGCTATTTTTGGGCAGGAACACACAGGAACGGAGTTCCGGCTGGCTTCCAAGTTGGCCACGCCCATCAGGAACTCATTAGCATTATAGGCCACACCCAACAGCAGGAACTCATTAGGATTGGCTACATTAGGGGTGTGTGGCCTAACATGCAAAGGAGTTCCTGCTACAAAAAAGGCCCTGGGTTTTGACAACAAACAAGGTAAACAGAATAAGAAGCAAAAGGTGGGTGTGGCTGAATGAGCACACTTCTGGTAACATGGGGGGTGTGGCCTAATATGCCAATGAGCTGTGCTGTCAGGGGTGTGGCCCAATATGCTAATGAGTTTCTGCTGTTGGGTGTGGCCTATTGTGCTAATGAGTTCCTGCTGGGCTTTTTCTACAAAAAAAGCCCTGCCCCCCCCAATATTTAATAATGCTAGCAAAAATTAACTAATGTTACCAAAAGGAGACAAATACACTATGTAGAAGCATGGACTATGTACATACACTGGGGTTTACTTATGCTTCATACCCCCAGTTTAGTTCATCTAAACTGAGCGATGTGCAGCACGACAGCCCCAACACAACTATAGATAAAGAGACCATATTTACATGGGGGGGAGGGGTTTTCAACAGAAAATACAGCGTCAGAAACCTTTTCCTCCCCGCATCACTGTAAGTTCCCCCAAGCCTGCACCACTTCATAGCTTGCTCTTTGCAAAGATGAGGAAACCCATGCCATCAGGATGCCATGTTGTGTATTTTCGTTTCCAGGATTGGGAGACGTGGCCAAACTCTGTGCTGGTGGATCTGACCCGTTGGCTTGAGGCCATGGTTTGTTGGGTGAAACAAAGCTGGTTGAAGTTAAATCCATCTAAGACGGAGATCGTCTGGCTGGGAACATCTGGATCACTACGGGCCTTCAGCTCCTGGCCTAACTTTCATTAGTGGACTCTGTTAAGCACTTGGGGGTCTGGCTTTACCCCTCCTTGTCCCGGGAAAGGCAGGTATTGGCAGTAGCAAGGATGGCATTTTTCTATTTGCGCCAAGCCCACAACTATCCCCATATCTGTCCCATTCCAACACAGCTATGGTGATTCACGCCACGGTCACCTCCCACCTAGACTACTGTAATGCGCTCTGTGTAGGGCTGCCCTTGAAGGGGCTCCGGAAACTACAGACAGTCCAGAATGCACTGTCAAGACTGATGACAGGTTCTCCTTGGAGAGATCATAGTTACCCTGTGTTGAAACAGCTGCACTGGCTGCTGATTCAGTTCTGGATCATATTGAAGGTGCTGGTGATTACCTTTAATGCCCTAAAAGGTCTGGGACCTTCATGTGTGGCAGACCACCTCTTCTAACATGTCCCTCCCCCCGAAATTTGTGTTCTTCAGCTTGCAAGTTGTTTGTGGTGCCTGGCCCCCGGGACATTCACCTGGCATCCACCAGGATGAGGGCCTCCTTTGTGGTGGCCCCATCCTGGTGGAACCCAATGTGAGATAATATATGAGCCTTGCAGGACTTATCTATGTTCTGCAGGGCTGGCGAAACAGAGTCCCTTTTAGTTAGTTGGATTTGTTATGTGGGCTGCTTTTTAGTTTTATTTGTATTATGTTTTAAACTGAGATTTTTAATGTTTCAATTGTTGTTAGCAGCCTTGAGACCTGCCTCACAGTGAAAGGCGCCATGTAAATTAAATAAATAAGCAAATAAATAAAATATGCAGGTCTGCTGCTTTGAGAGGCAGCAATAACCTCAGATATGCAGACGATACCACTCTAATGGCAGAAAGTGAAGAGGACCTAAAGAGTCTCTTGCTGAGGGTCAAAGAGGAGTGAGCAAAAGTTGTCTTGAAACTCAATATCAAAAAAGATCGTGGCATCCTGCCCCATCACTCCTTGGCAAATAGAAGGGGAAGTCATGGAAGCAGTGACAGACTTCACGTTCCTGGGATCCCAGATCACCGCAGACTGTGACAGCAGCCATGAAATTAAAAGACGCCTGCTCCTTGGGAGGAAAGCGATGGTGAACCTAAACAGCATGATAAAAAGTAGAGACATCACCCTGCCAACAAAAGTCCACATGGTCAAAGCAATGGTATTCCCAGTAGTCATGTATGGCTGCGAGAGCTGGACTATAAGGAAGGCCGAGCGCCGAAGAATAGATTCTTTTGAACTATGGTGCTGGAGAAGACTCTTGAGAGTCCCTTGGACTGCAAGAAGAACAAATCAGTCAATCCTAAAAGAAATCAACCCTGACTGTTCCCTGGAAGGCCAGATAATGAAAATGAAGCTCAAATACTTTGGCCACCAAATGAGAAGGGAGCACTCACTGGAAAAGACCCTGATGCTGGGAAAGATTGAAGGCCAAAGAAGACGGGGACGGCAAAGGATGAGATGGTTAGACAGTGTCATCGATGCAACGAACATGAAATTGAGCCAACTTCGGAGGACGGCGGAAGACAGGAGAGCCTGGCGGGAGATTGTCCATGGGGTCGCGAAGAGTCGGACTCGACTGTGCAACTGAACAACAACAACAACAACATGCTCCGGAGCACAACAGAAGACAGGAGGACCTGGCGTGATGTGGTCCATGGGGTCGCAAAGAGTCGGACTTGACTGTGCGACTGAACAATAACAAAAATGTGGGCTCCATCTTGTATATTTTCAGCCCCCTAATCTTAACAAAGACAGTTTTGAATGACAGGCATATGAAGAAGTGAGCCTTGACTCACAAAAGCTCATATCCTGTCAAAATTTTTGTTAGTGTTTAAGGTGCTACTGGACTCTTGCTCTTTTCTAATCAGTGGGTTTTCTAACCTTCACATAGGTGGCTTTCATGGTCATTTAAAGAAAACCTTATTTATTTATTTATTTTTGCCTACTTAAAGCAGTGGGCCACCTTACAGGCTCTGTGGCACAGGAAAGTCCAAATGCCATGATCTGGGTACTGGGTACATGCAGGAGCAGGCTATTTTTGGGCAGGAACGGAGTTCCAGCCGGCTTCCATCCAAAACCTCTGCATGCGCGGCTACAGAGGGAAGGCCTGGAGAGTGACCCCACCCGGCGACTCCGAAGTGGGCAGGCCAAAGGGGCCCTGGAAGGATCGGGGAGGCATTTAAATGCCTCCCTGTGCCTTCCCCGGCCTATCCAAGGGCCGGCTTGCCCAGGCTCCCCGCAGCCTTGGGTCGCTTGGGCAAGCCAAGGGAAGGCAGTTCAAACTGCCTTCCCTTCCCTTCAAGGGGGGGGCTTGCCCGGGCTCCCCGCAGCTGCGGGGCTCGCAGAGAAGCCAAGGGAAGGCACGGGGGCGTGGCCTAATACGCTAATGAGCTGTGCTGTCAGGGGTGTGTCCTAAAATGCTAATGAGTTTCTGATATTGGGTGTGGCCTGTTATGCTAATGAGCTCTTGCTGGGCTTTTTCTACAAAAAAAAGCGCCTTGTGCAGGAGCATAATAGATCTGGGGATGCTTGGACTGTAACGGTACATCTAGCAAATCGAAACAGCTCTGCCGCCAGACTCAGAACTCCTAGTGATGTGTTGTTCAGTGGCTTGTTCCCCAGTCCACCCCAGGTCCTGTCAAATGGACATGGATTGGGACAGG
>NW_015172620.1:248861-273213 GCF_001447785.1 Gekko japonicus | reverse complement strand
ACAAACATAAGCTCATATCGTTACATGATTCCCAGATTTGAATTTCTGTGTTGAATGGCTAAACATGTGGGTAAATCAACTATTACTGAAACAGACAAAATGAAAAATTGTAGCTTGTCAACCTGTTCTACCCTTACTATTTTTCTTGAAAATTACATTTCTGATATGGAAGCAAAGGGTATGTTGCAGTTATTTCCCCCCACGATGGCTAAGTATTACATACTGTACCGATGCCATGTCAGTTTGGGGGTCTACAAACCAGCTCCTGCATCTAGAATCATGCCTAGAACAATTGTATAGGGTGCAAGTGGTGAAGTTTAATCCAACGGGGTAATCCTGGTAATATAATTCACATGGTCCAGGATATCCTGTGAGGATAAAATGGAGGTGGAAAGGATAATATTGTAAGTCACTCTGGGTCTCCCATTAGGGAGAAAAGTGTGGTATAAATATATAAATCAATCAATTACCCACCTGTTTTGTTGTCATGTCATCAGAGGCCAAATCTGCAATAATATACATTTCAAACTGCTTCTACAGTTGTCCAGGAAGTTACATTCTGTAATATCGTTATTTGTGTTCCATGGGCAGAAAGAGATGGTGCACAAGACCGATTAGACTATTTGACGAGGCTGAGCCAGTGGCAACAGGCATGAATGGCACAGGCCTCCTCATTGCCTCCTCTGGGTCCAAACAGTGTTGCAGGAACTGCTTGTTCCAGACTTGGGTAACAGCAATCCAGGAAGGGTTGGTAGGCGAGCCTGTTGGTATTCACCTGTTGCTATCATTGCCAGTCAGGCCAAATCCCAGCAGCTTGTGCGGTGCTGTTGGGATTTGGCTTGTTCTTGGCCAGGGCACCAGACCACCGGGAACTTCCCCCATAAGTTAAAGTGGAAATCCATCTTGGATTATTGTTAATGAAGACCGAGAAAAAGGGGGCCTTTGGGAGGATTCAAAAGCTAATAGGAGTGTGGAAATCTCCCTGTGTATGCGTCAAGGGAAATGTGATCTGAAGAACACGGGAGTAATATCCCTTCTGTCAGGGGGGGGGGGGGGGGTAGGGGTGGCTAAGATACACACATCTTCTGAATCAAACCACCACACAGTAAACCATTCATATTCATAGTTAGAAGGCTAATAGTGCAATCTTTAGCAGAGTTACACCCTTCTAACCCCATTGATTTCAATGGACTTAAAAGGGTGTAACTCTATTTAGGATTACAATGTTAATAATGTGCTTTTCCCATGATGCCATTGGCTGCATGCTAGAGAGCTAGTTTGGCGTAGTGGTTTAGGAGCACGTACTGTAATCTGGGAGAACAGGGTTTGATTCCCCACTCCTCCACATGCAGCTGCTGGTGTGACCTCGGGTCAGTCACAAGTTCTTTCAGAGCTGTTCTCGAGAGAGCAGTTCTCAAGATAGCTCTCTCAGCCCCACCAACCTCACAGGGTGTCTGTTGTGGGGAGGAGAAGGGAAAGGGATTGTAAGCCGCTCTGAGACTCCTTCGGGTAGTGAAGGGCAGGTATAAATCCCATTTCTCTGGCAAAAATTACAAAGAGTGTTAATGATTCCTGCTCTCAAAGAACACGATCTAATTTTTCTGTGACGTGGTCTCCTATATTACAGTATTTGATGCAACAGAAAGAAATCCCTGATATTATAGATTCATTACATTTATGGTGAAATAATTACTAATGCACCAAATGATATATAAGATATATATGACCTATGTGGTGATCTGCTATAGTTGGAACTGTATATTTTAGCATTATTGAGAGTGATGTCTTTGTAAATTTATAATTGATGTGTATGTAAACTTGATGGGAAATCCAATAAAAATTATTATTTGGGAAAAAAAAATATCCCATTTCTCTTCTTATTATTCTAGCTGTTCCATACTGGTATGTGCCATTGCAGATGTTGCTGTTCTGAGGTGTAAAATGGCAATCTATGCATGAAATGTCTTGAGGGACTTTCCTGTGCAGCAAATAAAACAAATTCAGAATTACTCTCTTTGAGAGCACACTGAGATATTCTTGCCTTGGGGCCTGGACAGCATGGGCTGTCACTGCTGCATACGAAATCAATAGTTGCAAATATCTGTTCCTTTTGGGATGCATCTATATGAATATAGCGACAGAGGTGTGTGTGCAGATATCTGATTCTTTTGGTACCAGTTGCAAGGACAAGGACAATCTTCTTTTTCATATCATTATTTTAAACATTACCGATGTACGGCACAAAATGTGAAAGATGTATAAAGCTACATAAGCTGTGCAAAGGTGACAAAGATGAATGAGGTACTTTGTGGCCACACAACGCTTTGCTCTTAAACTTTCTTTAAAAACTTGGTATACTGCATTGAGTCCTGATAATGGATTCAGGAGCTGGGTGTAGCCAGGGAAAGCTCAAGCAATGCACTGACAGCGATCAAGAGTGGTAGCAGTGGGGAGAAGATCCGCCTTGAAATAACTGTTCATTTTGTGCCTGGGGGGGGGCAATGCTGTCACTTGCAATAAATATTAAAGAGTTAAATGCTTTCTGGGAGGGGGGGAATGGAATAATCTTCATTTTTTTCCAACTTTGTTCTGTATTGAAGCTTGATTGTATTGACACCTGCACTGGGCAGAGAAGGGAGGGGAACGGAGGATGGGACGGGCCTTCCTTTTGTCGCTTATAATAGCTCATCATTGTTGTTCGAACACATTTTTTTAAAAAAGAAAAAGGGGGGAAACCCACCAAACCCTAATCTTCCCCTAGTGCCAGCGAGAGATACAATGGTGAGATGGTTTGTTTGCCGCCCCCCAACTTCTTCTCTTACTCCCTTCCCTTAACCTCCCATTGTACCCATTGCTGTGCGGCACAACCAGTTCAGGGGGCAGTTTTCTTGTACTGTACCGCCCTTGTGGTTGATTGTTTAAATCTTCCCGTATTCAGCCGATCTGAAGATTTACATTTTTAATGGCTCATTTATGTAATCCCATAAATAAAGTGGCAGAAAAGGCATCCCACACACAAATGAGCGAATCGGGGGGCCTGCCAGGAAAAAAAAAAAGCCGCCCATGCAGGTCACTCGGGGTCTCAGCTGCGGAGGCCTTGATTGGTATCAGGCCTCCTAGCCACTGTGGCAATGGACTTAAGACCACCCAGTCAGCCCCCAAACGGTGCATCACCCAGGGCGAGGAGGATGGTTCTATAGTTCAGTCTCTTCTGTTTAGAGTTCCACTGCGAAGACCATTTCACTCCGAGACTCATTTAACTTATTGCTTTGACAGCTGCACTTCTCCAGCAAAAAAGTCACTGTGATTAGCTTGCCTTTCTGCTAGCAGCTGATGTTGTCAGGGTTTCACCGACAGTCTCCCCCCCCTCCCCTTTCCTTAACTAGTGTATTCCTAGAACCAACATATCCCCCTTCTAAAAAGTCTGTGAATTCAGCCACCTGCCTGAAGATTCTATTTGACAACCTCCACAGACACATACAAAATGGAACAATATTCTATTTGCTTTGAGACACTATTTTCTCCACTCTCTGTTCTTCCCCATACCCGACCCCCCCTCTTCCTGCCCTCTCCCTAAATACAAATCCCTGGAGAAGATGAAATATATTTATAGAAGAAAACATGTGAAATGGCAACTTGATGAAGATACTTTACCTTTAATGGCCTCTTCTGTTTTCAATGCAGCCGTGTTTCTTCACACAATAGACCTTTAGTTCTGCACATTTACCTTTGTGAACTCTAATGCTACTTACTCCATTCCTCAGTACACATAAAAGTTATATAATACACAATCATAATTAAATTCTACGACTGCAACCAATTTACACTACTTGAATCTCACTGAATTGATTCCGGAGTAAATGGATTGTGGTTTATGAATAACACATATTCCTGATTTAACAAACAAATATTCTCACCAACAAACCTAAGGTGCAATGCACCAGTTCACATATCATGTGAATCACTTTTATGGACTGAGTAAATGTTACAGTAAAAGCTACAGGTAGCTTCATTATTTCTGCACTGCAGTAAAGCCAAGCTCATTTTGAACATGATAACACAATGCTGGCTGAAATTAATTTCCCATAGCTAAAAATGCTCTTTTGTGGAATTAATGGCTAGAAGGTAACTGCTTAAATGGACACTGAGGGCATTTGATGGCTGGTTGCTATTAGCCACCACATACACGTACCAGCTTGGAAAGAAACTGGTTAGAACTCCAACCAGAACTGGAAACATCAGTCTACTCCATTTCTGAGGCAATGGTTGAACAAAGTCTGGTATGTGTGGTATATGAATAAAATTACAATTTATAAATATATGTGGACACAGAAATTATGATCGACTTCAAAATCTGTAGATATTTTGTCTCTATTTGCCAAATATTGGAATTGTCATAGCAGATATTATGAAGTACAACAACAGACATTAGACTGTGTTTAGGGCTGGATAAGTTCTTCATCTGAGTTACTGCGAAGACAGTAAAACATGTACTGTACAAAAGAGTTTGATACGCTGTTTGTTGTAAAATAATAATAAAATAAATTATTTTAAAAAGAAAAACACACTTTTGAAGCCCATTAAAAATATGCAGGTAAAAGTCTAGTAAGCAGATGGGAGCTGCTTTGTGCTGGGACAAACTACTCATTGAATAGTAGATAGTAAAGGTAAAGGTTCCCTTGCTCGAAAGCCAGTCGAGTCCGACTCTAGGGTTGCGGTGCTCATCTCCGTTTCAAAGCCAAAGAGCCAGCGCTGTCCAAAGACGTTTCCGTGGTCATGTGGCCGGCATGACTAAACACCAAGGCACACGGAATGCTGTTACCTTCCCACCGAAGTGGTACCTATTTATCTACTTGCAATTTCTTGCTTTCGAACTTCTAGGTTGGCAGGAGCTGGAACTAGAGACGGGAGCTCACTCCGTCATGCGGCACACTCGGGTCTTGAACTGCTGAACTACTGACCTTCCACAGCCTGCAGTTCAGCATCTTAACCACTTGAGCCACCGCTCAATTTCCCAGTGTTTTCTTTAATGTTAAAAAAAAAAACTACAGGAGAGGGTAGGAGGACTTATTTGGATCAAGGTAAGTAACAAATACTATACAGGTAGCCATCTTATTTCCTTACTGCCATTCAAAGCAGTTTGAGGAGGTAATTTCTAAGAGGGAAAATGTGCATGGGGAGTTATCTCCCTCCTCCAATGCCATGACTCTAATTCAAATATACCATTCCTTCAATGGCTGCTTTTTAATCATCCTGAAAATGTTGAAAGGTCTGACTGTGGAACTCTCACATAATGACTGTGATGTGCTCTATGTGGGGCTGTCCTTTAAAAGTGTTCAGAAACTTCAGAAACAGAATGCTGCAGGCAGGATGTTGACTGGAGTGGGTCCTAAGGACCATATCACTCCAGTCTTGGCTCATCTACACTGGCTGGGCACAATTCAAGGTGCTGGTGCTGACATTTAAAGCCCTGTATGGTTTGAGACCAATGCCTGGAGGACCACTTAGTCCCTTATGAACCCAGTCAACCACTGCTGTCATCTTTGGAGGCCCTGTTTCGGGTGCCCTCACCCAAACTCTGAAACTTTCCCTGGGCAGACTTGCCTGTTTCCCTTCTGTTGCCGTCTTTCATCAGTGGGTGAAGACTTGTTTGTTTTGCTTGGTATTCCCTCAGTGATCCTTCCTTCCTCCCCAAGTGTTTTAACTGTTGTTTTCATCTTTTGTATTTATTTTAATCTCTGGTTATAAATTGTGATGTGTTATTTTTAATGGCTTTTAAGATGAGACTTTAATTTGTATGTTTTATTTTGCTAGCCGTCTTGGTGGCCCTAAGAGGGCAGAAAGGTGTGTGGGGGATCTTGTTAAATAATAAAATAATGTATATAATTCTTTGGCCTTCATGTCTATGCTTACAGAGCCAGTTTGGTGTAGTGGTTAAGTGTGTGGACTCTAATCTGGGAGAACCAGGTTTGATTCCCCACTCCTCCACTTGCACCTGGCTGGATGGCCTTGGGCAAGCCATAACTCCGGCACAGCTGTTCTTGAAAAAGAGCAGTTTCTGTCAAGAGTTCTCTCAGCCCCACCTACCTCACAGGTTGTCTGTTGTGGGGAGGGGAAGGGAAAGGAGTTTGTAAGTCGCTCTGAGACACCTTTGGGTAGTGAAGGGCGGGGTATAAATCCAATCTCTTCTTCTTCCTCCTCTTCTTATTGGCATAAGATGTAAAAGACTCTCGAGGAAAAGCATGTTTCCTGGAAGCCAGGGTGGCTGAACCAGACCATATGCAAAAGACAAACCCTCCCTTCACTCAGAGACACTTTAGAAAAATCCCACTGCCATGCCAACAGCTCCAGAACCATGAATATGGTTGTGAGGGAGTAGAAAATAATTCCATACAAGCAACCCAGTGGGACTGTTACCTGATCTTGCAGATGTCAGTCATTGTAGAGAGTCTGGCACTAGACATTTAGGTAGCTGGGATTCTGATGGGCCCACTGTCTCAGGGTAACTTGTCTGCCTGGCACAAAGGCTGAATACATCACAGCCCTTCCAAATAGAAATGCCGGAGAAGAGTCAGTGGCCATAGTACATTTAAGTACCAGTGCTACCAGGAAATGTAGTTGAGAAGCCCTGGGTACCAAAATTAGATTGCAAGGTAGAAAGTTGAAATCAATTGGGATTTTTGGAAATGCTATATGGACAGAGCAGCAGAGTCATCGTTACCTGTGGATGAGAGACTCTAGGAACCATCCCAAAAATTTAGGCATCAGATTCATTTTTCAGCCTTCAGTGGTGTAGCATGTAAATTAAGTTCTCATCCCAACAAAAATCTAACCTCCAATCCTAACCTACCTTCTCTACAATTTTTTGTACTTTCACCATTGCTTTAAAAATATCCATTTAACTGAATATTGGAGGCAGTACAGGAAACAAGTGGTTAAGAAATGAAGGGAGCTATTGCTGCTGGCAGCAGAGGAGAGGACTAGCAATAATGGGTTTCAATTAGAGGTGGGAAAACACTGGCTGTTAGGGATTTTTTTTCTTACAATAAGAGTAGTTCAGTAGTGAAATAAACTGCTTCGGGAGGTGGTGAGTTCCCCCTCACTGGCAGTCTTCAAGCAGCAGCTGGACGAACTTGTCAGGGATGCTCTAGGCTGATCCTGCATTGAGCAGGGGGTTGGACTAGATGGCCTGTATGGCTCCTTCTAACTCTATGATTCTGCCATACCACCACTGAACAGTTAACATATATAAACAAGTTAATATATAAATAAGCAATGGCAAGTCCGTTGTGCATGTGTTTTAATATCACGAAATAAAAAAAATATATTCTGATGTGAAATGATAAATACATTTTGGATCTCCACTGACGTTTGCCAAGAGACACTACGATAGAATCATTACTTGAAAATATTGCAGTATTTCTGGGTGCCATGGCAACCTGTCCCCTGGAATTTATCAAACCCTTTTCTAGGCACAGGGGAGCATTTTAGGGCGCGGGGGGGGGGGGTCAAGCAGGCAGACTCAAACTGAACCACAGTTCTGACAAACGTTGGAAACATGCCTATGACATAACTTAGCTTAATTCCAAAGCCTTCGTAGGAGCAAAAAGGATGCCATCCTCCCCACATGCATACTGAAATCATTCTCATCTGCATCCTGCCTTCCGTTTAAGCAAAATTTGACCTTTCCTATCACATGACAATATTGGCTGATTTGTTTCTTGTTGTTTACTGAGAATTTCAGGTGTTTTACTGTTCCCATTCTTGAGTTTTATGTGCTGCCCTCCAGTTTTAGGGTTTAGGCAGCTTTTTAGCTGCTTGCTTTCACTGCTGTTGACCAATATTTATTTCAATAGCTGCTGGATACACACTCGAATTATTATAAGCCTCCTCAAGCATTTTATATAGAGAAGTAGGATATAAATATTCTAATTAAAAAGAGAGATTTCATTGACATATTCCCAATGTTATAATTGCCCACCTCAGTATTTAAACTACATATTAGGAAGTTCATTGGTAAAGCGTTAACAGCTATAAAGTGTGATGTTCTCACATTATTTCAATCGACATCTTCCTAGGATGATTCAATTGCATGGATGATGAGTGGGTCTGCACTTCAGAGCAGAGGAATATGCTTTGGTTCAAAAATTACCTGTGTTACCTATGATAACTGCAAATATTTTCAAGGTAGGCAGCCATGTTGGTCTGAAGCAACAGAACAAAGTTAGAGTATTTTGGTCTCACTTAAGGTATTTAACTTAGATAGTTATATATTTTATTTATATTTTAACCAGTGTATCAGTTAGAATATGCTTAGAAGTATAGAATAGTTTCCTGGATATGTTGTATGTCAAGTATATAAAGCTTTTACCACCTACAGGATCTCCATCAAAACTTGAGCTACATCCATAGAATCACTACAGATGGCAATGGCAGGTGCCTATATCAGTAGGGCTCTGCTCATGACCCATCCCGTCCCAAAATTCTGATGCCTGAAGAGATCAGCGGAGCATGAAAGGAAGAAAAGTAATAGTGATGGGCAATATCTACTCACACAGGGAAGATAAATGAAAGGTCAAGGCATGAGAAAGGGTCAAGACCTCAAGTGACTGTTTTATTTTACTTCATTAATACCCCACACCCTTCTCCCCAATGGGAACCCAAAGCAGCTCACATCCTCCTCTCCTCCATTTTATCCCCTCAACAACACTGTGAGATGGGTTAGGCTGAGAGGGCATCATTGGCACCCAAGACTGCCCAGCAAGCTGCCATGGCAGAGTGATGATTCGAACCTGGATCTTTAAGATCCCACTCTGACACTGTAACCACTACACCATGCTGGCTCCCACGGTGCCTTTGAGCGACTTGTTGTCTATCCAGCAAATGAGAGATCCTTCGTGCAAACTGAGGAACTGGGAACTACGACCCACTGAACAGACCTGACAGCAAACCAGCTTAGGATGGCTCTGTCTTCTCTTAATCAGTGCCCAAGATCAGGAGGAAGATATAGAGAATGTAAAATTCACCACAAAATAATTAGTATATTTGAACCCCTATACTATGTAAACAGTAATTCAGAACACAATGTTGCATATTTTAATTATTAAACGGAATTAGAGCTGGACATGTGGTGTTTTGTGAAAGTGACTTCATTGGGGTCCATTTGAAACCCAACATTAGGTTTATGAATCGTGTTAAATCTGTGAAGTCTCTGTGTAAAAATGTAAAAAGAAAATAACGATTTTGAAGCTAAAGTCCTCCCCATCTCCCAGAAAGAGTTATAAAACATTTATTTGCTGTATCTGCATTGGATATTTAATACCTGAACTTTTCATTGGTAAGAGACTGTAAGCCACTCCCCCAAACCCTGTCTAACTTAGGGGAAAGATTCTAGACACATGTTCAGTTGTACAAGTTTAATATTAACTCACTGAAAACAATCACACACTCACTAGATAAACCATATCTAAAGCCTGTAAATGTCAATGGATAATTCCACAGAACAAAGTAATGACAAATGTCAATTACCAGAAGAGAAGAAGCATTTAGAACTCTATGGTACAACTCTATCATAACAGCAACCCAAATTCAAGAGGCAACTTCCTATACTGTTTTGTTTAGACCCTTAAGTAGTAAAGCTTAATTTTTAGAATTAACATTCTTCACCATATAGCTGCTCAGCAGAGAAAAAGCAATACATAGGTGTTGTACTTATTAGATGGTTCACTTATTGTCAATTGACCAGTCAGATGCACAACTGTGAGAGCCGAATTCACACACTGGATCTTAACGGTGACTGTTCCAAAGTTTTACAAAGCTCTAATGAGCATATAGAATCCTGGGTCAAATAGAGGTTGCCTTCATTTATTTCAAAGTTGGGGAATATTCTATGCTCGCAAAATAGTGGGTTAGATCCCACAAACATTTCTGCTGCTGTAAAGGATTTCTGTTGATTTTCCCTCCCGTGGCAGACCTCTGGCTCCCCCCTTAGGCTCTCCCTGGGGGACTTCGGGCTATAGTGGGAGGCAATAAAGCTGTCTTCCATTGACAATAATCTTTCAGTCAGTGTATATGTTCAGCAGGATACAAGCTAACATGCTTTATCAGGACAAATGCCTCCTTGGGCTATAGACAAGGGCAGTATAAATTAAACAAATCTAAAGCAAGTTAAATTAATTTGTAACACTCTGGCACTTAATGCCATCCATTTTGAAGCAATACTCTCCCCCAACTCAGTTATATGAGGGCGAAGAAGAGTTTCCAGCTTCCCTTGCCCATGGAACAGAAACACTTTAAAACCAAAGAGGGTTTATGAAGCTTTTAAAGAGACAATGCAAAGCTTTTTCATATATACACAATGCAAATTTATCTATGTTAATCGAACGGTGATGTTTCTAACAGTGCCATCCTAATCAGTGAGATTCTCCTAAACCCCTTTACTTCTAAGGACTTAGGCATAGTCAAAACTTGTGCTAAGCACAGATATACAACTATCAGAGGAGAGTTTAATTAGGGAGGGAGAAAAACAGTAAAGAACTACGCAATCTGTTTTTTTAAAACATGACAACTTCAGATGACCATCTCCCCCATTCAGTGTTTAATGACACTCCTGCCTTAACACAGCACATCTTCTTCATCACTTGCTGGACTGCTTTTCATACTTCTCCTGTGTGTGCCGGTTCCTGTTCCGATGCCTCGGAGGTGAACAGCTGACCCTTCTCCTAGCCCGAAAACTAGGTGTGTAAGGGTGCAATCTGTGTCTCTTTGGTTTCATCTCTTCCTTGCTCAGGCTTGGTTCGTCTTCCTTGTCGTCTTCCTCATGCTTCTGTCCCTCGTCTGGCTCTTTCGCAGACTGTAACGTGTTCTTAATAGTATTCATAAGGAATCTTTTATTTGTGCTGGCTAGAGGGCACTTCATCCTGTACAGGCATCAGAAAACAAATGCATAAATACCTGAGAACTCTAAGAGTCAAACACAGTGGGGCCCAGCGTCAATTTAAGGAGCTCAACTCTGCCTGCTCTTGGCTTTGCTTGTATGCCATCTAGTGTAAGCTTGGAGTAAAGAAAGAATCAAGATGTGCCAAAATTAACACGAGTAGAACACTTTAAAGGCTAACAACATTTTATTCCAGCATAAGCTTTCATAGGAGTCTACTCCTTCAGGTGCAGTGGAGTTTCTTTTTTACAGGGGCTAACTAGTTTAAACCTGAACTGGATAGCCCAGGCAAGCCCGTTCTCGTCAGATCTTGGAAGCTAACCAGGGTCGGCCCTAGCTAGTATTTGGATGGGAGACCACCAAGGAATGCCAGGGTCATGATGCGGAGGGAGGCAATGGCAGACCCCCTCTGAATGTCTTGTGCCTTGAACACCCCACGGGGTTTGCCATAAGTCAGCTGTGACTTCAGGGCACTTTCCACTGCCACCAACTAGCTTAGCAGAAGTAGTTAATGGCCACTATGTTTTTATTCATAGGTCTGAATGTTACATAACTAAATTTCTCAGCCCTTTAAGCCTGGTTTTTTCCATACTTCCTACATAAAATGACTGTGATGACCCATGAACTGCATCTGAACAAGAAGGCTTATGCTGGAACAGAATTTTACCGTCATGGTACCACAAGACACAAGCTTATTTTTGTCTCGATGGACTAACAGTGCAATCCTAAGAATACTTTCCTGCAAGTACACCTCACTGAATAAACCAACTTATGTTTGTTCTCATATCAAGGTGTGGGTCTTTTATCAAAGGCTTTAAAAGAAAGACCAAATAGCCAGGTTTCTAATATAGAAGAAAACAGCTATTAGTGACTTTTGTGACTACACAAAAATCTGCCATCACATCCAAAGATGCAGAACTGAATGATGGATAATTGGTCTTTAAGCAAGTATACAGGTAAACAGCTTGATGCACAGTCTCACTGAAATCCAAGGGGATCACTTAAAAAAAAACAACATAAATAGGATTGCAGCTCATGACCGATTTTTTTTTGGGGGGGGGGGGGTTGCAAACCAAAGCTATTGCATTGTAGAACTCAGTAAACCTTTCCTACTGAATATACAGAGCCAATATATTATAATGGTTAGGGTGCAAGACTAGGATCTGGGAGACCGAGGTTCAAATCCCACTCTGCCTCAGAAGCTTGCTGGGTGACCTCGGGCCATTCACACACTCTCAATCTAAACCTACCTGACAAGGTGGTTCGGAGGATAAAATGAGGACAGAAAAAGCTATGTAAAAGGGCAGGATAAAATATATTGGAAAGGTATCTAGATGAACCACATGATCAACATTAAAAGTAGTTTCAGAGCTATGCATGTGCAAACAGTAAAAGAAGAATTTAGCTCTGAAGAGATGCAAATTTAAGGTCTTCATTAGGAGCAAGTGTTTCAATCCGTGCTAGATATCACTGACAACACTATTCTGAAATGGCAAGACTAAGACATTCCGGACATTCTGCATGACCAGGTTCTCAAGATTTGAGAACAGCCAGGTAGACTCTTTTCTATGCAGCTCTTATCACACATTGCAGTAGTACCAGTTTCAGAAGTATAATAATGTCTTGTAGCATTTTTGACCTGAATGGGTCAAGATGTTTAAGACTAGTTTGATACCTAGAAAGAAAATGGCTTGAGTATGTTAGAAAATACATTTGACATATTCAAAAGTGGTAACTGAGTTTTGAAGTCCTGGGATACTCTCCATCCATCTTCCTATACGAAAGGCCAGTGGTTAGCAGTATATAATTCAGCTGCTGTACAACCACGTATCTGTTCTTCAGATGTTGCATTTCTGTCCAAGAACACAGAAGACCAAGAGCTAGAAAGAATCATCCGGCTTTGATCTTCATCCCGTTGATGCTGTCAGTTTTCTATTTGGGCAACCAAGATATATTCCAGGTTTCAGTCACTTACTGTGAAATCCTATAGAATTACTCCAGTTTAAGCCACCTGAAATCAATGGGATTAGACTGCAGTAACTCTGCAGAGGATTATATGGCCATTTGCCAAAGATCTTCCAGACTTCTATCATTCCATGGAATGTGTATGAGACAGATTGTTCAGGAGGTCATTTTATAGAGGGAATAGGCCTGTAATATTACTGCACTGTCGTGTACTTTTGTAATCCAGTGTTTACAATGTTTATGCTATGTCACGTCTTGTAATTTTCTCTTTTTCATTGTTTTCGAGTTCTGTAACCAGTCTTATTACTTTGTTTATTAGATATCCGGTTCGATTGCATTGCTTCTATATTTTGAGTCTTGGCGAAAATGGCAGACTAGAAATGAAGCAAATAAACAAATATTTTCCCCCAGAGATCTTCTGTTTTTGTAAATAGTAAACTTGGCTATCTCACTGCTGACTCTAGGCATTCATAAACAACACTGGTCCAAATCTGAATCCTTTGTGAACTCTGTGGCTTACTTCTCTCCATTGTGAAAACTGACACTTATCAGTCACCAACCCATAAGAAGACTAATCCTTTTATCTTGTGACGAAAAGCTTCCTCATGAAGTTTGGAGACAGCTCTGTCAGACCTTTCTGACAGTTCAGGTACACAATGCTGAGTGGAAGGCTGCTGCAATGCTAAACAATGATACCAAGAGGTACTGGATATAGTAGCCTGTCACTCAACATGAATCACTGATTGACTAATGCAATGTTAATCTGATTTGTGTGCACACGTGTGAGAAACTTACCAGTAAAAACGAATTAGACAGGTTCAAGATACTAACTCAGTGGCTTTCAAGATTTCTATCTTCAGAGAATCTTCTATACTGGCTTCTCTACCAGCAAATCCATCGGTATCCACCCCAGGATTCCTACATCTTGGAACATTTCCTAATCTCATTATACGCAGGGTGCTGGGCAGGTCTACTGGACTCTGGGTAAACTGAGAATACCCTCAAAAAGGTATTCAAAAGTCCACTGAAGGTGTGTATTGCTGGGGAAGATCAGTGGTGGTGGGCAAGGTGTCCTTTCAGGAAACCTGTCCACCACTACAAAGCTTCTCATTGAGCAATTAAACAAGTTTATGAACAATTTCAGGCTTCAAACATACCCTGCAACTAGCTCTTGCAGATGTGTGTTGGCTGGCACAGCAAAATGGAAGTTTTCATCCTGAGTGATCATGCAATAATTTGAATATGAAAAATGATGTTCAGTTCAAGCTATCAAATGCAATCATATGAACACAGCATATGAACCAACTCCAATGCAGACATTATTAATAAGATTCAGTTTTGATCTACAGTACTTATTAAACTGTGGTTTCTATCTGTTTGGTTTTGTAAATGGAGAACATGTAAAAGATGTTAAGTTGTCCAAAATTATTTCCTCTGCTTCTTCTATTTACTTGAAGACATAGTCCAATGGTTCTAAAATGTTCTGAAACTGGTCCATTTCTAATTACAATACAACCCTATGCAGAGTTAGATCCCTCAAAGTCCACTGAAGTCAATAGGCTTAGAATGGTCTACCACAGCAATAGTGAAAAGTTCACTTTCATTTATTTCAATTGAACTTCTACAAAAGCACACTTAACTGCATAACAACAAAAAGTTATTGTTTAATTTGTTTAAAGTGTATGAACTAAGGGGGGGGGGGGGGAGAAACACATTTTGTTTAAGAACAAACTTACCAGCCCATAGGCCCCATAGTTTCTGCTCTGGTTTTTCCACGCTTGGCTTCTTTTAAAAGCTCATCCACTGCCTTCCTAAATATTAGAGCAAGCAAAAAATATTTTCATTAAAGCTAGTGTTGCAGAACTGAAACAAAATTGCAAGCATCAGAGGCAAGTACTGTCACAGGAGACCTATAATCAGAATGGAACGTTACTGCCTCCCCAGCCCTTTTGCAGCCCATTTTAAGTGCTCTCAGGGTGCGTTCAGACGGGCTGTTTCGGCCCACCTCAGAAATTGACTTTATCTGCGCGATCACACGGTCAACATCTGCCTCCCGTCCCCAGCCGTCGCTTTCCAGCTCAAAACTGCTTTAACCTGGAGTATTTTGATACCAGGTCCCCAAGTGGTATTTTCCTGATTCTCTGGTTCCAGCCACATTTTCCCCCTGTGTGATCGCTTCTCTGCCGGTATTGAGCCACTTCCATTTAAACCCCCTCCTCGCTCGAAAGTTGCCCTAGGCTTCCACTTTTTGCCCACCATTTTTAAAAAAGCGTTGGCGGTGTGCACATAGGCGGAGGTCCGCCACAGGGTTATTAAAAACAATGTTGAAAAGGTGCCTAGTTTTAGCCTTTAGACGAGTTCGGGATCTCCGGGAGGTCATTTTCGGCGGTAAACGTTTAAAGGAAAGTGTTCCTTTAAAGTTTAAAGGGAAGTGTTACAGCAGTCAGGTTGAAGAGGAAACGACCATTGGACCCTTACCGTGAGGGGTCCTTCTCCTCTGAGGACAGGAGGACATCTCCATGGGTTATTCCCACCATGCCTTTAGGGAGGCAGGAAATAGTTTTTTCCCCTTCCTGTTGGCGCCTTCGGAATAGCCCATCCCCAGTTCTGGGACTCCGAAAGCAGTGTGTGCAGCCTGAAATCACTAGCCTTGCCCTATAAAATATAACTGTTAACATTAACTTCAACATATAACAACCCAACTCTATACGATAGAGAAACCCCCAAGTAGGGGAATACAAGGTGAGATCAACACGAGAGTGAAAATAGAGAAAGATGACAGCAGGAGGGCCAAGATGTCCTCCAGTCCTCAGAGGAGAAGGACCCCTCACGGTAAGTGTCCAATGGTCGTTCTCCATGGGACATCTCCATGGGACCTCCTCGAGCAGTGTCCCTCATACAGGTGGGTCATCATCTTCTTCCAATGTTACAGCGTGCTGAAGAACTCTTCTCCCGAAGGCTGCATCTGCAGATGCCATGGTGTGGATCTTGTAATGTCTTGTAAATGTGGAGATGGAAGACCACGTCGCCGCTTTACAGACTTCGTTGACAGATGCCCTGTTAAACAATGCTGCATTAGTTGCTGCACTCCTCAGAGAATGTGCCGTGATGCCGCTGGGAGGATCACGTCCGGCAGCCCGGTAGGCCTCCACAATGCAAGACTTCAGAACTGAACTGATGGTAGATTTCAACATCTTTTCCCCTTTGTGTGGCGGTGAAATACCTATGAACAAGGACTCAGATTTTCTCCAAGGCTCCGTCCTTGTACTATAAATTTTAAGAGCCCTTGTAACGTCTAAAGTGTGCCAGAGGTGTTCTTTAGGGTGTTTGGGGTGAGGACAGAAGGTTGGGAGACAGATTTCTTGTGAACGATGAAATCTGGAATCCACCTTGGGCCGGAACGTAGGATCCGTCAAAAGCACCACCTTGTCCTTGTGGAATGTGCAACATGATGACTTTACTGACAAAGCACTCTGTTCAGAAACTCTCCTTGCCGATGTGATGGCAACTAGAAACAAGGTTTTCATTCTCAGCCATTTCAAGTCGACTTCCCTAAGAGGTTCAAATGGCACTTTCATGAGGGCCTCAAGCACAACATTCAATCTCCACGTGGGAAAACGATGCCTTTGAGGAGGAGATTTGGCCACAGCTCCCTGTAGGAATAGACGAATATGGGGATGTTCAGAGATCTTGACACCCTCTACAGAAGATAGGACCATAGCTAAAGCCGCCAGCTGTCTACGTAGAGTGGAAGATTGGAGACCAGTATCCAACCCGTCCTGCAGAAACGAAAGTAATTAAGCCACGGATGGAGATAGCGCATTAACCTTCTTGCGCCAACACCATCTAACATAGGCTTTCCAGGTAGAGTTGTATATGCGAGTCGTGGATTTTCGTTTTGAAGCCATGATGGTGTCCATGACCTGATTGGAGAAACCTAACTCCATTAAACGTTGCCGCTCAATCTCCACGCGGTCAGAGAAAACCAGGCCGGGTCCAGATGCCACACTGGTCCCTGGGAGATCATGTCTGGAGATACCGGTAGACATAGCAGTGGAAGGATGGACATCCTCTGCAACGCTGAGAACCATGGACGTCTCGCCCACCGAGGAGCCACCAAGATGACCTCCGCCTGGAGGTCCCTGATTCTGCGAAGGGTCCTGGATATCAGAATGAACGGCGGGAATGCATACAGCAACCCCGGAGGCCAGCTCGTCGTGAGCGCATCCGTCGCTTCTGCGTCCTGATGAAAATACCTGGTGTAATATCTCGGCAACTTGTGATTCATTGGCAAAGCAAACAAGTCTAGCAATAGGTTGATCGAAGTGCTGCACTACCTTGATGAAAAGACGGGGATGAAGAGACCATTCTCCCTCTTGCAACGTTTCCCTGCTGAGCCAGTCTGCCTGTACATTCTCAATCCCTCTGATGTGTTCTGCCCTCAAGGATGCAATACACCTCTCCGCCCAGAGGAGGATCTTCATAGCCTCCTTGTGTAGTCGGCAGGATCGCGAGCCTCCTTGCTTGTTTAGGTAGGCTTTGGCCGAAATGTTGTCCGTTCTCACCAGTACATATTGTCCCCGTAGTCGGGAAGCGAAGTGGATCAGACGAATCGCTCTTATTTCCAGAAGATTGATCGGAAGTCTCTCGGCTGATGACCAGACCCCTTGGACCGGAACACCCTCTAGCGTCGCACCCCAGCCCAGAAGGCTGCCGTCTGTGAAAAGTTCCATGGTGTGACAAACATAGTATGACTTCCCGGTTGTCAGGTTGTTTATGTCTGTCCACCACCGTAAGCTTTCTTTGACCCTGAGGGGAACCTGTAGATTGATCGTCTTCCTTTGAATGATGCTTAGCTGATGAGGACAGAGGAACATTTGCAGGGATCTTGCGTGCATGGCGGCCCCATTGGATCATGTCGATGCTGGCTATCATGAGACCCAGGAGACTGGCTAACTCCATCAAGGGGGAGAACTTGCTGCGGAAGACTCATGTAGCGATGGTCTTGATCTTCTGCGCCTTGGACCCTGGAAGGAACAGAGCGGAATGCGTGGTGTCGATCACCGCACCCAGACGTTCGACTTGCTGACTCAGAGTTAGAGAACTCTTTTCACGGTTTATTAAAAATCCGTGACTGTGCAGACATTGGATTGTCCTTTCTGTATTGTGAACGGATTCCTGGTGCGTGCTCGCCCGAACCAACAAATCGTCCAAGTACAGATGCACATGGATCCCCTGGTCTCTGAGATGACTCACTGGGTTGACAATCAGCTTGGTGAACAGCCTGGGCGCCATGGAGAGACCAAAGGGGAGGGCTCGGTATTGGAAATCTTGACCATAGATGCAAAAACGAAGGTACTTCTTGTGAGCAGAGTGGATCAGGACATGTAGATACGCTTCTGTTATATCTATGGATGTCAGGAACTCGTTGGGAGATAGTGAGTCCGCTACTGCTCTGAGGGTTTCCATGCGGAAATGGCGTAGACGGATGAATTTGTTTAAAAATTTGAGATCCAGAATCGCCCTCCAGTCTCTGTTCTTTTTGGGAACCATAAACAATATCAAATAAACTCCCCGACCTTTTCGGCAGATGGGACCGGTTCTATGGCTCTGATGTTGAGAAGGTGTTGTATAGCCTTGTCGATGATGGATCTTTTGTTTGCGGATTTGCTTGCTGGTGATTGCAGAAATCGTTCTGGAGGGTGACAAAGAAATTCTATCGTGTAACCTTGAGACACGCCTTCCACTGCCCAGGCATCCGCCTGGGTCTCCGACCAAGTCCTGGCAAAATGAAGAAGTCGTGCTCCGACTGGAAGATCGGCATAGTCAATTTTGTTTGGGTTTGGTCTCCCTTGCACCCCTGTTGTTTCTGTTGAACTGCGATCTCTGGAAACGGGGGTTGAAGGAGCCACGTCTGTTGGATTGTTTGGTAGAATCCCATGTATATTTTTTGACGTCCTGACGAAATCGCGGCAGGGTATGGTGAGAACGAAAGGACTGAGGGTTGCATCTGTCTGTGTGTCTCAGAGATCGAGGCATAGCCTTCTTTTTGTCTCTGGTTTCCATTAAGATGTTGTCGAGTGCTTCTCCAAACAAACGATCCCCCTGGAAGGGACAGGCGGTGACAATGGACTTGGAAAGGGCGTCCGCCCGCAGCCAGAGCATTCTCCTTGCTACAGTTGTAGAAGCCAGGCCCCTGGAAGCAAATGAGATAATGTCCAATGTAGCGTCGGCCGTAAAGGAATCAAACTTGAGAGTGCGGGAGATTCCTTCCAGTAAGGCCCGGTTGTTTTCAGGAATGAGTTGGACCAGCTTCCGCAACCAGACTATAGATGCCCTTGCGGCGATGGAGGCCGTGAACGCTGCCCTGACCATCATGGCGATAGACTCGTGGATCCTCCGAAGGGTTACTTCAAGCTTCTTATCCGTTGCCTCTCTGAGGCTGCCTAATACATCTTCACAGACTAGGCCCGCTGTCTGGAGTGCCGCCACTGGAGCGTCTACTGGTGACACCTGTAACAACTCATCAGCATAGTTAGGCATAGCATATAATTTCTTAGTGAAAACAGGAAACTGTTTGTTAGCTAATGGTTTTTCCCAGCCAGATCTTAATTGGCGCTCAAAATATTCAGGAAAAGGAAACACCTTCTCCGTACATTCCTCAGGTGGAAAAAATTCCCTATTGCCACCTGATTTAGACTTAATTTTGGTCTTGCCTGCCTTCTGATATTCAGAGGCAGGCACATCGTGTAATTCTAGGGCCTTAACTGCTTTAGTCAGAAGGTATTGATAGTCCTCTGACTTAAAAAATCTACTGGACTGCTCTGGTAACTTTAAGTCCTCAGCTTCGTCTTCAGATAAAAACTCACCCTCTTCCTGTCCTCAATGGAGGAAGCATTGGACTCCAACTCTTCCCCCCATAGTTCCTCTGTGGGTCTCCTAGGAGGGAGAGGGGGGGCCTTTTTAGCTGCTTTAGTTGGCCAGCCAGAAGGGAAGGACGTTGGAGAACTCTGGTGGTAAGTCTCCTGCCGGGGTGGCAACTCAGGGCTGTTTGTCTTGGAAATTTCCTGCTGGATAGATCGCCTAATGAATTCCATTAACTCAGAGGGATCCAGCAGTACCGCGTTTACCGGGGGCTTACCCGACTGAGCGCTGCCTTGATCCGGGTTCACCGATGCTGGGGAGGTGGAAGAACGTCCTCTATCGTTCCCCGCGGCTCCTGGGATCGCCCCTGGAAGAGGTCCGAAGCTCGAGGCGGATCCCCAAGATGGCCGCCGACCGTCTGAGGACGTGTCATTAAAATGGCGGGCTCATCTGAATCGGGCTGCAAGTGCCGCTTCTTGGTGCCCCACGCCGCCGCTGTCGCTCCAGCGGCCTCTGTTGCGGGCGCGCGATCAAGCTGCGAAAGCTGATCAGCCCCGGAGATTTCCTGCGCTGCCGCCGACGCGGCATGCGCTTCTCCCTCATCGCCCGAGGAAAAGACCTCGGGAAGCTCCATCGTTGCCATCGTGGCTAGCAATGGGCCTCTTTGGGCCCATGGACCCCCAGAGTCTTCGCTCCGAGACCGGAGCAGAAGAAGAAGAAGAGAGGTCGAGAGAGAGAGAGAGAGGAAAGAAACGGGCAAGGCAAGGCTCAAAAAGGAGAAAAGGTAGAAGGATTTGAAAAAACAGCTAGAGCTAGCTAATCTATGCTGCTACTCCCTAGTGAGGCAGGAACAGAACTGGGGATGGGCTATTCCGAAGGCGCCAACAGGAAGGGGAAAAAACTATTTCCTGCCTCCCTAAAGGCACGTTGGGAATAACCCATGGAGATGTCCTCCACCTCAGAGGGAGAATCGCTGTTCTACAGATGGGTGCCTGTGCGCATGCTCAAACTGAGGGAGAGAAAAAAACAACACCAACGTGTGTGGACAGCAGGGAGGAATGTGGCTGCGCAGTGATCCGGAGCAAGGAGGTGAGTGTGATCGCGAGTCTCCAGGTTTTAAAAAAACCGCATGGAGCTGGAGCAGTTTAACCCGCTCCCAGACGCCGTCTGACCGCACCCTCAAAGTTCTTTCTGGGGGACAGGGGGTCCTCAGGAATAGTATGGATGATTAACTGAAGGTCTGCAATGGAAAGGAGAACTGAGGTTTTGATACAACTCCAGAGTGTTTATGCACCCTCAATGAACTCCTGGAATTATTAACAGCTTAAATATGAGCCACTGTACAGGCAAACAAGATAAAGCTTACTAACTTTTTTCAGAAGACCATTCTATCAATAGACTATTTATGGCAGAAAGCGGAAAACTACACTAGGATGGATGGATTTCTAGCAGCAATGAAAAGCAACATCAAACTTATTGGATTTTCAGTAATTGATGTCTACACTGAATCATCCCAGGATTACATTATCTCAAATTCCTATTAAATCCAGCTCTATTACCTTTATTTAAATTCTGAAATCCGAGACAAGCAATACATTTATGTGATAAATACAGACAACAAATGATGATGCGGTTAGAAATGTTCCAATAAAATGATGTATCACAAGGACTGTAACATAATACGGGAGATACTGGCCTCTAATCATCTTCCTATATGGTACCCTTAAAATAATTTTAGTAAATACTTGAGAGGAAAGGGAACACTTCATTTTCACATCATCTTCACACACCTTTGAATACACAACCACTCTAGATGTTCTAGTACTAAAGGTTTCTCCTTAAAAAATTATTTCATTCTAGTTACATATCTAATGTTAACAATGTCGCATAGGCAAGATAAGTAGCTTAAACTTGAGTGAATTCATAAGGAAAACCAGAGGAGGAGAATGAAGGAGGAGGAGATTGCATTTATACCCCGCCCTTCACTACTCGAAGGAGTCTCAGAGTGGCTTACAATCTCCTTTCCCTTCCCCTCCCCACAACAGACACCCTGTGAGGTAGGTGGGGCTGAGAGAGCTCTTTCAAGAACTGCTCTTGACAGAACAGCTCTGACAGAGCTATGGCTTGCCCAAGATCATCCAGCAGCTGCAAGTGAAGGAGTGGGGAATCAAACCTGGCTCTCCCAGATTAGAGTCCGCACACTTAACCACTACACCCTGGCACCTGTGTTGAGGTTTTTCTTTTTTCACTAGTGTTTTGTTGTCTGCAATGTGGTTATGTAGCAATTTCCATAGACGTGGCATCACTGCATTTAAAATACTAGAACAGAAAGGAAAATCCTTCACTTCAGGTTATAGCATTTCCAAGATGCTTTGTGAAAAAATGGGACATTGGGAATTCTTTCTGCATGTGTACCTGCCTACACAAGCAGAAGTTTCCAACATGCAAAGCAATACTGGGCTGGAGACTTCCAGCTAAAGAGCCAGTTTGGTAATATCTATGTGAAATTCAGCCTCTTGCTCCCTCTCACCAGTTTGATCTCCCTAGAAAATAACCTTCTAGCCTCTCAGTAGAGAACAGGGGGAACAGACCCATTCTGCCAACAGCCCATATGTGAGATTGTCTTCCTTCAGCCATATTTTTGATTAGACCTTCACTCCATACTTCAAGCAGTTCCTGAAATTTCATCCTGTTGCATATTCTGTCCTATGTTCTTGGGCCACCTTGATTCTTGGGACCTCTGCTGTTCAATGTCTTATCTCCCATCTTTCCTGGCTGTATTCTTTTCCGGTCATATCTTCATATCATCATCAAGTTTCTTGTATTTATAGGTCTTATTCAAGATTTTTCCCTCAGGGCATTGGAGAAAATCTTCCTGGCTTCCCCCCCCCCCCCCATCCCTTCTCTTCCAGTCTTAAGAATCATCTCTTATTCTCCTAAATCTCCTATTTCTCAGCCCACATTACTCTTCCCCTTTCTTTCAGCATGCATGGTGCTTCAGAGCTGTTAGCCTCTGTACCACCTGCAAGCTCTTCCCATTCCATGACCTCTGCCTGTTCAGAGCTCCTCCGGTCCCTAGGCCCTGCATGAGGTTTTTGCAAAGGTTTGCTTATTTGCCATGACTATAATTGTCTACCTTCATCTTGGCCAGTTATATCTGTGAACATTCACAGCGACTAATTCAGCCCTTAAAACAAAACCAGGCTTACTTTGCCCAATTTATTTGCATAAACCTTCAGTTGCCAATGTATCAGCTACTCTGCTTGGTGATGTTGATGAAGTTCAGATTAGGAATTTAGATGGCTTCTAAGTGCTTGCTTCCAATCCAAGAAAGACAACAGGAATGCTGCAACCCCTCCCTCTCACCTGTGGGCTGAAATAACTCTTGTGCTTATTGTTGTATATTATATAGATTTTGCCCTCAAGGAAGGTTGCTTTATCATAATCTGTTGGGCTTTAGTCCCCGGTAAGGGGACTTTCAGGGAGGAAACTGGAAGCGGCGCGTCGACGGGCGGACTCGCGGCGAGCTCCGTGCCGCCCGTCCCGTTTTTGCCTTCGTTTGAGCCCCCCGTTTATCGGGGGAGCTCGACCAGCCCTCTTGGGGGGAGGGCTGGAGCAGGGGGCGCTTTCTGGCCCCTCCCGCATTCGGCAAGCGGGGGGGTGACCGGGACAGCCCCGAAGCCGGGCAGAGAATCGGGAGAGAACATGGCTGCCGTGTTCGAGAAGACGCTGCCAACCGGATTTTTAAACGGTGCTTGAAAGTTACGGGAAGCAACACAGAAGGCTAAAGATGAAGTGTAAATGGAGAGTCTAAGGAGAAATGAAGTCCCCCAAAAGAAACGGAGTCCATAAAGGTGAAGTAAAACGGCCGGGATTTGTACGGGACTAAATTGCAAGTTGAAAAAATGGTGGGGAAGAAAATGATTTGAAGAGCATTGAGATGGCGGACAGAATGAAAGACTTTGAGACGGTTGGCTTTTTGCACGCTCAAAAGAATTGGCCCAAAGGGGAATGTTCAGTGAGAGACGAGGACTGTGAGGAAGATATGGAGAATGAGGAGGTGGATTGGGAGCAGTTCTTCAGAATGATGAAAGAGGCTGTGATAAAAGGCTTCGAAGAAGGTTGCAAAGATATAAGGAAAAAATATAATATACAACCAGAAATAGAGGGAGAAGGAAAGCAGGAACAATGGGCAGGGAAAAAGGACCTAGAGGAACCAGAGGAGGAAGAAGTAGAGGATAAAGATATTGACAAGGAAGACAAGTTGGGAGACTGTGTAAAAGCAGAAGGCTTGAAAAGGGATATACTAGACTCTGGGGAGCATCAGCGTGATGGCAAGGTGGGACGCCCAAAAGAAGATAGTCAAGGTTTAAAAGCTGCACGAAAGAAGGAAAGAAATAAGATCAGAAGAGGTAGAAAGGTGTGTAAGTTTAAAAAAGACAATATACCCTGGAAAGCAGAAGGACAGAAGGACAGAGAGAGGAGATATGGAAGGCAAAGCACGTTGAAAGAGCGCCGACATAAAGACATGCTGATGTTGAAAAATAAGCTTCAAATGCTCAAAAAGAAAAATAAGTTATATGAAGC
>NW_015172620.1:247607-248652 GCF_001447785.1 Gekko japonicus | reverse complement strand
AAGGGAGGAAGACTATTTATGTATTATACTAACTATATTTATTCTTAATGAAATTAACATAAAGCAAAGTGAATTATTTATAATGTTAATCTAAACTATGATTAAAGGGAATGATACTAATATAAAAATGTTGTAATGATAAATTTTATGGATGAAATAAGGTAAAATTGATTATATTTATTATGGTCTTTTTAAAAATGAAATTGTTATAAAATGAATTATTTATAAGGTTTATTAAAACTATATTTAAATCTAAAGAAAATGAAGTTAATATAAAAATTATAAAATGATGAAATGATAAATTTATGGAGAGATAAGGCTAGAATATGCTCAGTATTGGCTAAGGGCATAAATTTGTAAAGTTTGAGAGGTATAAAGTTGAAGATAAAAGGTGAAGAAGATGAATAGGACTATCTCTGAGTTTGTGTAGTGTTCATGTGAAAATTGTTTGTAGTGTTTATGCGAAAGTTGTGTGTAGTGTTTATGTGAAAATTGTGAAAGAAAAGAAATTATGATGTGGTATATAGAGGTTTAAATTTTTCATTGGCAAAAGGAAAAAGTTCTGTCCTGGGTCTACAGTGCAGATAAGAATTTTGATATAGCTCTGATGGAGTAAAATCCTTAGTAAGTTATAAAAATATAAAACCTCAGTGAATGCTATGAGAAGAAAGGGAAGATATGATAAAGATACAATTGATACGATTGATAAGCTCTCTGTGTTGCATAGTAAAAGGTGTATGATTTAACTGTGGTGTATTGGTGATGGGTGTGTTGAAAAACCCAATAAAAATATTTTTTTTTTAAAAAAAGTAAGGGGACTTTCAGGATCAACTGGAAAGCCCATGAAAGCATTTCTGAATTCAGCTAAGGAAAAAAAGAGCTATTTTTCTGACTTGTTTACAAACAACTTGATTTGCTGAGCCCAATTCTGAATCAAGCACAGGGTGAAGGTGGTGCTAGGGAGTGTCCTTCATCTTGCGTGAGACCATAGCCTGCTTCAGTAAAGCCTGTTTTATCTTCAAAGCATTTGGCACTTATGAGATTT